>NC_037669.1:70719498-70729867 GCF_003255815.1 Theropithecus gelada
TTTTTTTTTTTTTTTTTTTTTTTTTTTTTTTGAGACGGAGTCTCGCTTTGTCGCCCAGGCTGGAGTGCAGTGGCGCCATCTCGGCTCACTGCAAGCTCCACCTCCCGGGTTCACGCCATTCTCCTGCCTCAGCCTCCCGAGTAGCTGGGACTACAGGCGCCCGCCACCTCGCCTGGCTAGTTTTTTGTATTTTTTAGTAGAGACGGGGTTTCACCGTGTTAGCCAGGATGGTCTCGATCTCCTGACCTCATGATACGCCCGTCTCGGCCTCCCAAAGTGCTGGGATTACAGGCTTAAGCCACCACGCCCAGCCAGGAGACTTTAATTTGATAAAATAACCGATGAGGGAGATGAGAAAGTTTTGCTGTACTTCCCCCTCCTCCACCCCCCATGAGTGAAATGAGTTTGCTGAAGCCAAAGAATAGATGCTGAATAGGTGCCTTAGTGGTGGATATTATTTTGCTTGTAGGGTTTTTAGCCCTTTGTGATGCCAAAAAGCCATTCATAGTCATGAAGGCAGTCGCAGAAAGTTAAGCAGCCTGCCGATCAGCCTTGGGCTATGAGATGGACAATGGCTACTTCCTCCAATTCAGGCTTCCACCACCTCTGCGTGTTTCCTTCCATCTCCTCCTGCTTGAGGCCGAGACTGAAGGATGTCCCTTAATCTCTTAGTCAAAGGGAAAGATGAAAGAAAGCAGGAGGCCAGTCACCTAGCCTCTGGCTTGAGTGGCATTGAAACAGAACTTGTGCCTCTCGGCCTCCTACCTCCTGTTTGGAATGGGATGTAGAGGGACATGAGGCATTCAGAGCCCCACCCCCTGAGTGAGGAGCCTGCCACTGCATAGTTGGGGAGCCCTCCCAGAGGCCACAAGAGAAGCTTGCTTTGAGGGTGACACTTTTGCCCACCAACCTCTTACCCCATTCTGCGTGTGAGGCCCCACAGTTCCCAAGGACTGAGAAACAGGAACACTCCTTCAGCTTAGTGTTATGTAGATATTCCCACAGCCCTGCCTCAAGCTCTTTCTTTGTACCCTAGAACTCTGCAGCAGCCTCCCTGACGGGTTTTCCTGGTCCCCTAACCGTCAAGCATCCCCCTTGCGCCTTTCCCTTATGTTCTACAAATATGGGATCCTTCTTGCCACAAGCATTGTCTTCAAGGTTCCCTGTGCCTTGGATTGCTATTATGTATCCCCATTATCACCTGGCTCTCCTGTACTCAGCCTTCAGGTCTCTGCTGAAAGTCACGTGCTCAGGGAGGCATCCCTTAATCCCCCCATCCTCACTCACTTGTCTCTATTAGAACCCCTGTGGCAGTGCCCGCTCCTCTACATTTCTCGTTCAGATTCCTCTTCTGACTTCCCCACTCTCCTCTCGGACTCGCTTAGACCGAGATCATCTCAGTCTTGTCAGTATTCTGAGTGCTTAGTTCCTTGCCTGATGCATAGTGTGAACTCAATACATAATTTTCTAATGAACAAGACTGTGTTTTGGGAATGGATGAACCACTTTCTGTATTCACTGTTAAGACAAATAGTCATTTATTGGTCAGTTCAATAAACATTTATTGATTGCCTGCTATGTGCCAGCCACTGGGGAAACAAATATGAATAAGGCCCTTTCCCAGCTTGCACCAGTGGTTTCTGAATGAGGGCAGCTACTACCCCACCCAGCAGTATTTAGAAATGTGTGAAGGTGCTTTCTGTTGTGGTGGTCCTAATGACTGGGGCACTACTGCATTTAGCAGGCAGAGCCCAAGGTCACTAAATGCCTTCCAGTGCATGGGATACTCCTGCACAAGGAGGAGCCATCCCAGCCAGCCTTGCTTCCACTTCACATCACAGTGGTTCCTCACATAGCTGACAGTCTAATAGAGAAAAGTGAACTGAGAGGAGCAATATCCTGTCGTGTGTACAGTCAGAGACTTTCATAACAGTGCATGGCCCAAAGGAGGCAACAGCATTCCACCTGGGATTAGTGTGGGGGGAGTTTTTTCTATAAACATGCCAAAGAAAGATTTCTTCTAGTACTATGGAGCCTCTGATTTAAATGAAATGATAATTCTTAGCAAACTGTCGCAAGGACAGAAAACCAAACACTGCATGTTCTCACTCATCGGTGGGAACTGAACGGTGGGAACTGAACAGTGAGAACACTTGGACACAGGGTGGGGAACATCACACACCGGGGCCTGTCATGGGGTAGGGAGAGGGGGAAGGGATAGCATTTGGAGATATACCTAATATAAATGACGAGTTACTGGGTGCAGCACACCAACATGGCACATGTATACATATGTAACAAACCTGCACGTTGTGCACATGTACCCTAGAACTTAAAATATAATAATTAAAAAAAAAATAAAATAATAAATAAATAAATGAAATGATAAAACAAAAACTGAAGTACAAAAATATTAATAGTTCTTATGATAGTTATTCTCCCTTTGGATGATAAGTATCTAAAAATCGTAAGTGAAAATCATAGGAAATGTCATTCCGGTTATTTCTCAAAAGACTTTGAGTTCATTATACTCAAAATTGTGACTGTGTAAAAAAAAAACTAACAAACAAAAAACCATTATACAGTGATTGCTTCATTTCTTTTGCCTTTTGGAAATAAAATAACAAGAGGGAAGACTGTTTCTCCACAACTGGTCATGTGAGAGGAAGAACAGGGTGTTGCATTTATTTTATTTTATTTTTTATTTATTTTTGAGACAGAGTCTCGCTCTGTTGCCCAGGCTGGAGTGCAGTGGTGCGATCTCAGCTCATTGCAACCTCCACCTTCCAGGCTCAAACGGTTCTTCCACCTCAGCCTCCTAAGCAGCTGGGACTACAGGTGCACGCCGCTACTCCTGGCTAATTTTTGTTACTTTTAGTAGAGATTGGTTTTGTCATGTTGGCCAGGTTGTTCTCAAACTCCTGACCTCAAGTAATCTGCCAGTGTCAGCCTCCCAAAGTGCTGGGATTACAGGCATGAGCCACCGTGCCTGGCCAGGCTGTAGCACTTAATTAGATCAGGGTTCCTTGACCTCTGCACCAGGGGCACTTTAGGCAGGAGAGTCCTTTGCTGTGGGGGCTCTCCAGTGCATTATATAATGTTTAGCAGTATCCCTGGCCTCTACCTGCTGGATGCCAGTAGCACCTCCCAGTTGTGACAACTAAAAATGTCTTCTGACATTGCCAAATGTCCCAGCAGGAGAGGGAGGTACAAAATTGTCCCCTGTTTGAGAACCATTGAACTAGACCTTGTTTTCATTCACTTCAAGCCCTATGTTGGATGTCCATGATCTGTCAGTTTACCCACACTGGTTTTTCAGTTGTGCAGAGAGTACAGCTGAAAAATGACCACAGACATTAGTTGGGCTCTGTGTTTTTGCCAGGCAGAGGGGACCACTGGAAGCTGCCATTTCACTAACTTGCTCTTTCTTCCTAGAGACAGGGGTTGGAATTTGTCCTATCTTCTTGGCTTTCATGCTCTTCTTCCTGCCGATTCCTCAAAGGGGAACCTACAGGAGCCTCAGGCATAATGACAATTTCTCTTTTACGACAGCACAATTCCCAAGTGTATGAGTAATGCTGTCACCCGAAGCATCTTCTTAAGCCTCCAGAGAGAGCTGCAGAAAATTACAGTGTATTGCTGGGAACTCTGTGCTGAGGAGGAAAGAAAATCCTCTTCTTAAAAAAGAGAAAGAAAAAGCAAGACAATGTTGAAGCTAGCTTGATTTACCTCCTTTTCCACAGAAAATTTTAGACCAGCCTCAAGGGCGTGTGTCTGGGATCTGGTTAGTCCCATGTGGCTAGTCCGTTTTAAGGATGATGCCATACTTGGGTAGCACTTTTCTCCACTTCTGCACATCTGGGTTCAGTTGCCACCCACTGCAGTCCCTGGAGTGGAGGAAGTTGCACTTCCTTCCCTCTAAAATCACTCAGTCTTGACCTTCGAACTTCTTCTACAAAAGAGGAAAGCCATTTGGATAAGAAAAAAAGCATCAATGTTTATGTCAGTGGGAATAAGATGTCTTCTCCTGTCTTGCACCCAGCTTTTCTGAGTCCACAGGGGAAGTTGCCTCTGGTGGGGAAGATCAAGCTCAAAAAGATTTTTGGGAACTTGAAAGAGCAACAGAACTGCTCCCTGAAAACGAGTTGCCACCAACTTTCACCTTCAGCAAACAGAAAGTCATAGGACAGCACATGCAGGTAACTAGTTGAAATTTAAAAACACATTTTATAATAAGTACACATGGACATAGAGAGCGAACTAAGAAGGCTTGGCGCAGTGGCTCATGCCTGTAATCCCAGCACTTTGGTAGGCCGAGGCGGGCGGATCACGAGGTCAGGAGTTCGAGACCAGCTGGCCAACATGCTGAAACCCCGTCTCTACTAAAAGTACAAAAATTAGCCTGGCATGGTGTTGTGCACTTGTAATCTCAGATACTCAGGAGACTGAAGCAGGAAAATCACTTGACCCCGGGAGGCGGAGATTGCGGTGTGCTGAGATGACGCCACTGCAGTCCAGCCTGGGTGACAAAGGGAGACCACGCAAAAAAAAAAAAAAAAAATGGTGGACTAAGAGACAATGGAGACTGGGAAGGGTCAGAGGGTGGGAGGGGATGAAGGATGAGAAATAACTTAAAGAATACAATGTACACTATTCTGTGATGGCTACACTCAAAGCCCAGACTTCGCCACTATGCAATATATCCATATAACAACACTGTACTTATACCCACTAAATCTATATTTTTAAAAACCCATATTTTACTTTTACTATTTTATCTGAGTACAAAAAATTCAAACAATTCTTGATTTGGGGGGTGATGGTGGTTGGTTTTCTTTGGATGCTTACCCTTCACCAGACACCATGCTAAAGACCTTATACAGAATATTTTACTTAATTTTCCCCAAACTTTTTGTAGTGAATACCGATAATATATTGTACACATGAGGACATTGAGATGTTGATTTAAGGAGCTTATTCAGGGCCTCACAGGTCCTGAGAAGCAGAAATCTGAAGTCGGGTGTGTCTCTTTTAGGAGATTTAGCTTCTAATCACCATACTATCATATTATAGTTCTCTAATTTTAGCATGAGTCAGAATTCTCCAGAGACCAAATGAAAGCTCTGATCACTCATCTCACCCCCCACAATTTCTGATTCTGGGGCTGCCTGAGAGCTTGCATCTCTCCACCTTCCCAGGTGATGCTAAAGCTACTGGTTCTCCAGTGATCACACTTTGAGAGCCCCTATTATACCACATCCTATCTTCTAAAAAATTGCCCTGACTTTGGAAACCTTGAATGAAAATGATGGAATTTGAAAGTGACTGCTGACATTAGACCTACACACAGATAGCCAACAGCCAGAGTATTTCTAGAGCCTCTCTTCTGAGAGGATGGTGTCATGAGACAGAGGTAATTGACCCTGTTGTAGGTTTTATTCTGGTATTCCCTTGGCTGCCCCACATTTCCAAGAACACAGTCGAACTGCATCGTTGAAAAAAAAAAAAAATGTACCACCACCATTTCCTCATACTAATAGGCCATTTTTGAAGTTCGGTAGTTTTCCATTCAGCATGATGACATTTCTTTTTCAAACTGAGTTCATTTTCTTTTGGTTCAGTAAAATCTATTCAGATTCATCATTACCATCATCTTGGAAAAAAAAAAAACTCTCAATACTAATAGCGATGGCACATAGAGGAGATTTACTGTGAAGAAAGCTTTGCAAAGCTTGGGTCAAGTCTTGTGTCTTATTAACTAATTCAACAAAAACTCTTAGGCAATTTTATTAAAGAAACGAATGTCATTTAAAAGTTTTCTGATTACAGTCACTGAAAACAACAGGCACTTTGAGGACAGATTTTGTGTTCTTCGTCTTTTGACTGATTGAGTTTCACCTGAATTAAGATTCTAAAAGCACATTTGATACCTGAAATCAAGCTGATTTACTTCTCGATAATCTGTTCTGGAGTCTTCTGGGCTAGTTCAGGAGAAAAGCTTTGGTGCCTTACCTTTCCTTTTGGTGCCACTTAATAGCACAGATAACAACACAGGTGTGAAACAGCCAAGAAAATACAGACAATTGACCTACAGATGGATTCAGGAAAAAACTCCATCCTGAAATTTGCTACAGCACCTTTGCTATGAGAAATCTTCATACATTCTAAGGGAAAATAGAGGCTGGCCACAGTGAGTCGTGCCTGTAATCCTAGCACTTTGGGAGGCTGAGGCTGGAAGACTGCTTGAGCCCAGGCATTTGAAACCAGCCTGGGCAACATAGTGAGACCCCATCTCTAAAATAATAATAATAATAATAATGATAATAAACTTAGCCTGGCTTGGTGGTGCACACCTGTAGTCCCAGCTACTCAAGTGGCTGAGGTGGGAAGATGGATCACTTCACCCCAGGAGTTCAAGGCAGCAGTGAGCTGTGATTGAGTCACTGCTCTCCAGCCTGGGCAACAGACCTTGTCTCAAAAATAAATAAAGAAAAATAGAGACTGGTGGTAGGTGGTACTCTCTGAGCTCCCTTTTCCAAATGTTTCCAATAATCAGTATCAATTCCTGAGGGACAATTTAGAAAATAAATAAATAAATAAATAAATAAATAAATAAATAAGATTATCTAGTGACTTCATGAGTGGTGGGACAGTTTCCTTTGGTTTTGAGTGGAGAATAAACTACCCACGCAGGTTGGTGCTGGCAGGTGAGGTTAGACATGTCCAGAGGCTGAATTTTCCAGAACTAAACCACCGATTCTCTTATGGGCTTCTGTTTCCCAGCAGTAGTAACAGGCAAGCTATTTACAGGGGATCAAGAACTCTGTTTTCCTCCCTGACTGCTGCATTGGAATTAGCAGCATCTTGGTGTGAGGGAACCTGCCCTCCTGCTGGCAACCACAGGAGGTTGTCATTTTCTCTGAGACCCTCAAGTTAGGAGCAAAGGCAGGTTCTAGGGCCGCCTGTTGCTTTGAGACTGTTGCCTTCATCTCCTGCTTCCAACAGAACCAAGGAAACATTCGTGGCTATTCCCCCAGGAGTAGGGTCCAAAGGGATGGTTTGGAGGATTTTTTTTTTCTCTCTCTCTCTCCTGCGTCTGTGGCTGCCCCGAGGTGTTTATCAGTGTGAACAGAGCAAGATGAGTAAGGTGTTCCCCGAGGCAGATTAGGAGACTACTCGGCCGGGGTGCGTGTGCGTGTTTGTGTTTGTGTGTGTGTGTGTGTGTGTGTGTGTGTGTGTGTGTATGTACGCGCGCGCGCGCAGGACGTGGAAGCTAAGTGTGCTGAAATGCAGCTCCCCTCTCAGCCTGCAAAGAGTTGCTCCGCGTGCGTCCCTGCCCCGCGCCCTGGGGAAACGCCAGGGGGAGTCCTCGCCGGCCAGGGCTTCCAGTGCCCGGGGAGCGCCGAGGGCCAGCTTGGTGGAGCTTAGCACAGCTTGCTCGGCGCTGCGAGCGGGCGGGGGTGGACACTGGGCTTCTGTGTGCCAGTCGCAGCCGTTGGCTGGCGGGCACCCAATCCCAGGGCATGCCGCCGGAGCCTGGCCAGGACGCACGGTGAAAGACGAGTTTGGTGGCAGGCTTGACCCCCGGGCTGCCAGCAGAAGTCGGCGTCGGGAGCCCAGGCGGGTGGGCCGCTGGGGTCGGGGCTGCAGCTACGAGAGCCGGGACCCCCGGGTTCGGAGCGAAGGAAGAGGCATGGCTTCGGTGTTCATGTGTGGTGTGGAGGACCTGCTGTTCAGCGGCAGCCGCTTTGTGTGGAACTTGACCGTGTCCACGCTGCGGAGATGGTACACGGAGAGGCTGCGGGCTTGCCACCAGGTGCTGCGGACGTGGTGCGGGCTGCAGGACGTGTACCAGGTGAGCCGGGGCGCGCGGCACCCGAGGGCCCCAGCAGGATGCCCGGCACTCGTGGGAAGCCGGCTCCACCTGTATGATTTTCTCCCCCCAGCTCTTCTTAAACTCCTAGCAGACTGCTTGGCCCTTGCTTGGGTCAAACGCTCAGCATGCTACTCTAGGTAACCATTGCTTGACAGAGCTTGTGAATTTTTCATATTGGGCATGGGGGGCACTTGCGAGATAGTCCCAGCATTTGCAGACATCTGTTACAGAGCGATGGTGTACTGGCTGGCGCTTAGCTAGGGAGGCTGTTGCTTTGCAGCAGAGGGTCTGCAGAAAGCCACTTAGACATTCAAATGAGTCCTTCTTTTTAATTTCATTGGGGTGGGAGTGGCTGCTTCTGAAGCAACGGTTTCACACCAATTTGCTGGCAGAGGGGGCCTTGGTGGATTTGCATCCTTCCTTTGGATTTTCAGTTTTCCATCAGGCAGCCCCAACTTGTAAGGCAGAGCCAGGAAAAGCTGATTCTGTGTCTACTGGCTTTTGGAAGGAAGGACAGCAAATCGTGAACACTTTGCAGGAGGATGACAGGCTAGGGAAGGGAGGGGTGGCCCGGCTCCACGTTGGAATGCTTATGTTAGGATTTACTCCCTGTCACACAACACAGCCCCTTTATTTCTCTGCTCGGTCCCATCCTGCAGACAAAAAATGCAGCAACTTTGCTCAACTAGGAGACTGTTCATCCTCTCTGGGACTGCAGTTTGGCTGGATTAAAAAACAAAACAAAACAGTAATTTATGAATTTAAAAGTTCTGTGCTTTGGTTGCTAATATATTTGAGATTTTTAAAAATCTGCATTGTTTAATTAGAAATATACCTGATGTTTACTGTGGAAACATAATATCATATTTTCTTTCCTGTGATGTGGAATAGCTTTGTTGCAGTTCCTGGATTCCCCCCCGTTGACCCTGTTCCTAATATGTCTAGAATTTGTATCTCATTATATTGTGTCTCATACATGATCAAGCACTTGATTTTGACATAGTCTTCCATCAGTCAGACAAAATGAAAAGACCAGCGCCTAAGGTTAGCTTATGGAAACCTAAAGAGTCAGCGTCCCCTTGTCATCCAAGTTAAAATATGAGGAACATCTGAATTTGTGCTTTCACTGCTTCTGCTTCGTATAACATATCTGTGATATCTTGCATTTTGAAATGGAATATGAAAGGTAGGTTGGGAACCAGGGCAGCATGTGGGAGTTTGAGAGTATTAGGGAATTGTGGACATATCCCATCTGGCCACATTGCTTAGCTCCCTGGCTTTTTGGAACCAGAAGCGTGTCTGTCTTTCAAGCTTTTTTTTCCTCTCTTGGGAAATCCCTGTTCAGTTTGGTCTGTAGAATAAGTGCCCCTTGTGTAATTTTGTTTTTTCTTTTTAATGTTTGAGAAACTTTCATAAAGGGAACGCAAATATTGTAGCCAACCAGAGAGACTCTGTGCCTCACTCCCCAAGGATTCAGAGGATTTATGGCTTATCTCTAATACTGTCACTGACCAATTCAAAAATAAAGATTCCAGAAACCAGAGACCTTATGAGTTCTGTATAAGGTTGATTGATAATTTTTAAGCAGTATAGCAATTTGAGAGACTGAGCTACTAAAATATATATATTTTTTTCTTTTCTATAAAATGGATGGTGACTGAGCCAATACCATATCATAATTCATAAGAACATCTAAAATATTAATGGTAGTCAGTCAGTGTGCTGTGCGTCTGTAATCCCAGCTACTCAGAAGGTTGAGACAGGAAGATCCTTTGAGCCCAGGAGTTTGAGGCCAGCCTGGGCAACATAGTGAGATTCATCTCTTAAAAAAAAAAAAAAGAAAAAATAATAAGTTCCCACTCCTTATTTTTAACATTAATAAATTGTACATTTCAAAATAACTAGAAGAGAATAATGTGAATGTTTCTAGCATAAAGAAAAGCTAATGGCTAGGCACCATGACTCATGCCTGTAATCTCAACATTTTGGGAAGCTGAAGTGACAGGATCACTTGAGCCCAGGAGTTTAAGACCAGTCTGAGCAACATAGTGAGACCCCATCTCTACAAAAAATTTAAAAATCAGCCAAGTGTAGTGGCATGCACCTGTAGTCCTCTTTGCTCAAGAGGTTGAGGCAGGAGGCTCACTTGAGCTCAGGAGTTCAAGGCTGCAGTAAGCCATAATTACCCTACTATACTTCAGCCTAAGTGACAGAGGAAGACCTCCTCTAAAAAATTAATTAATTAAAATATTTAAAGCGTTGGCCATCCCAGTTATCCTGCTTTGATTATATGAATGTGTCACATTATCACATGTACCCTCAAAATATGTACATCTAATATGTGTCAATAAAAATGAATAACAAAGGCTTTTATGAATATAGAATCAGAAGAAAATGATTTCTTTTTTTTTTTTTTTTTTTTTTTTTTTGAAAGAGTTTTTTTTTTTCCCCCAGGCTGGAGTGCAGTGGTGCAATCTCAGCTCACTGCAGCCT
>NC_037669.1:70729965-70780752 GCF_003255815.1 Theropithecus gelada
CCCGCCACCTCGCCCGGCTAGTTTTTTGTATTTTTTAGTAGAGACGGGGTTTCACCGTGTTAGCCAGGATGGTCTCCATCTCCTGACCTCGTGATCCGCCCGTCTCGGCCTCCCAAAGTGCTGGGATTACAGGCTTGAGCCACCGCGCCCGGCCTGAAAATGATTTCTAAGTTTAAAATTTCCTGTGCTTTTGCAAAAATAAGATTTTCAAAAATATTTTCAGCCTTTGAATATTCTTAATTGTGCCACATAATCCTTTGCAAAGAAAGATCATTTTTTAATGCTTTTCAAATATTAAATGAAAAAGTAGTGACTTAATTGTGTAGAGCTAAAAGATAGTAATATAAAGTGATTAATACCTTAGGCTGCAAGTTAAATAGACAAGGGAGTTAATCCAATCTTTGCCTATATATGACCATGAGCAAGTTAATCTTACTATACTTCAGCTTCATCATTTATAAAATGAGAAATTAATAGTACTAATCACAGAGGTTGATAAAAGAATTAATTTACATGTAAGATATGTAGCATGCTGCCTGAAGTTTAGAAAACATCCAATAAATGTTATATTTTCTATCAGTTAGGATTTTTTTATTGTAATAGAAAACACAATTCAAACTTGCCTACAGAGCAAAAAGAAATGACTTTTGTCACAGCTGAAAAGTCTAGCGTAGAATGAACTTCAGGTATTGTTTGATCAGGGTAACCATGCTTTCAGTCCTGGTCTTGCTCATGTGTTGGCTTTATCTTCAGCTGGTTTCTTCCCTCACAATAGCAGATAATCACAGCAGTTTCAGGCCTTATATCCACACATCCAGAAAGAAAGAATTTCTCATGTCAACCAACTATCCAAAAAAAAAAAAAAAGCCCCAGATTACATGCTGGAACTCCAATTTAGGGTCTATACCCACTCCTGATGCCATGCACTGATTGGCACAGAGTATGGGATAACAATTTATGCATTCTCAATGAGAGTGAAATGGCCCAAAGGAGGCAAAAATTATTTTGGAGGAGGGGGATGGCAAAAAAATTCACTTCTTTTATTTATAAAGCACAAATATACATGCAATATATAAACAGAAATACAGTATATTTGTGACATTAAAATGGGAGGAAATGGACTGGGCGCGGTGACTCACACCTCTAATCCCAGCACTTTGGGAGGCCAGGGTGAGCAGATCACTTGAGATCAGGAGTTCAAGATCAGCATGACCAACATGGTGAGACCCCATCTCTACTAAAAATACAAAAAGTAGCTGGGTGTGGTGACTCATGCCTGTAATTCCAGCACTTTGGGAGGCTGAGGCGAGTGGATCACTTGAGCTCAGGAGTTCGAGACCAGCCTGGCCAACATGGCAAAACCCCATCTCTACTAAAAATACAAAAATTAGCCAGGCATGGTGGCAAATGCCTGTAATCCTAGCTACTCGGGAGGCTGAGGCATGAGAATCACTTAAACCTGGGAGGTGGAAGTTGCAGTGAGCCATGATCACATCACTGCACTCCAACTTGGGCAACAGAGCGAGACTCTGTCTCAAAATAAATAAATAAATAAGGAGGGGTGACAAACAAAAATCTAAAAAGGCTCCTTAAGCAGATAACAATGAATTAAAAGGTTAAGAAACACTGGATTGCATTGATTTGCTAAGGCTATAGGGGGAATGGATCCATTTTCAAACCTAGGAGTGAGGTTGGCCTTCCTCAGACCACGGAGCTGCCAGGGAAGAAAGGCAAAATGCTTGGCTGAAATGCAACCAACGATGCCCACTGCATCATTAGAATATCAAATCTAGTGCTCTTTACATAAAAAGATTAGCTATTTTTGAAGATAAGTATAAAGATTAATGCTCAAATACTTTTGTATGTATTTTGCCACAGGAATTTGAGTTAAGGGGCTTATCATAAGAATACCCATTTGCTATCCCATAATTATGAATTCTAAATCAGAGAGGGGACTGTTCCACTGCACTGCTCAGCTTTTAGGCATACAGACTAGAAACACACACACCAGGGAGTTACATATTTTACTGAACCAAATTTTATATGCTCTTGTTGATAAAAAGGTGTCATTTTTCTTGCTTCTAGTCTGAATAGTCTTGTTTGTAAGGAAAGCCAAAGCTTAATCACTCTAGAGAGAAATAGGGTGGGGAGGGAGATATCCATTACATGAAATACCTGGCAGGCTCCTGGGGGTATTCTTTTTTTCATATACTATAAGTGAAATAAGATCTCCCACCTATTCATAAAATATTTTCCAACAACATTATTGTCAGGCCAGCAAAGCTAGGAAGGCATAATTTCTTTGGAATTGAACACTTCCTCCATTTCTAGATATTGGAGAAGCAAGTAACTTAATTTGCCAACAAACCATGAATAATTAAGATACTAGCTATAAGGCATTTCTGTAGGAAAGAGACTAAATAAAAAGCAGGCTCAGGCTGCATTGAGGCTGCCTTGAACAAAGACTTACTTTATGAGTGAAGCCTTGAATTTGGCAAAAGTAGCAGACATGAGCGTTCACCTTCACTTTAAGCTACATGCTAAAAGCTGATTCATCAGCCATATCCCTATCCTCCTTATATCTTGCCTGGGTGGGTTTTGTTATAGCAATTAATTTGGTTTAACAAACAACTTAGGTGGAAAATGATGACAGAATATTACAGAAAAAATAATCAACACCCTTTGCTTTTTATTAAGTGTGACATGTTCTAACAAAACCCTCAGTTTATTCCTTGGGATTAGGTTTTCCCCTTCTCTCCAGTGTCCCAAAGGTAGAATTTCTTGCAAACCCTGAAGGGAATCATTGCCTCCAACAGGAGGCAACTTGCACAGACTCCGGGATATTTAAGTGACCAATAAGAGGCTGGATCAGCTCCCCTGAAGCAGGTTGCTGGCCCTGAGGGGGTAGCGTACAACACAGAACACAGCAGAGTCTGTAGGCTCAACTTGAGCAAATTTGACCTTGGACAAATTGCTTTCCCTCTCTGAGCTTCATTTCCTCCTGGGTAAGAGTGGGGGAACAGAAGTAGCTGCATTATGAAATAGGGTGAGAAATTCATGAGGGAACATATATATCACTTAGCACTGTTCCTGGCACAAGCAAATGCTCAATAAATGTTAGCTCTTGTTTATGTAAAGGATTTAATACTAAACTCAGAGAAGATACTTGATAGAGGGTAGCTAGGGGCATTACTATTGCTTCTATAGGTAAGACTAGTCCCTCTAGTCTCACCTGGAAACTAAATTCCCATTTTTACATGTTTCACGAGGATGCTAAGTAAGAGAGACTGTGAAATTTCCCACAGCAGCATATGTGGGGTGGACCCTGGGTATTTGGACTGTGTTCCACACAGTAGAGCACATCCTCTTTTAGCTAAGCCCACAGTTAAAATCTAGAAGGTCACAGCTATCTCCCACTAGGGTCTCTGAAGAGACAATCTTGCTATATCCAAGACTCCAATGATCCACAAACTGGTAACGCCTGAACTCTGGATCTCACCACACTGGTTGGCAAAGGCCAAGTCCTCCAAAGGACAATTCCCTATTGAGCCCTTGTACATTTCATACTGTATACAGTTTGCTTGCCCTCACCTTTCACTCTCCACAGTCTTCTAAATTAGTTGGAATAGAAAGGGAGTCAGCAAACTACGGCTTGCGGGCAAAGTCTGGCCTGCCTCTTGTTTTTGTAAATAAAGTTTTGTTAGCACACAGCCAGGCTCATCCATTACATGTTGTCTACAGCTGCTTTCACACTATAACGGCAAGATTGAGCAGTTGTGTCTGAACTACTTAAAGTTCAGTAGCTGATACAAGACTATTGCCCACAAAGCTGAAAATATTTACTATCCAGCCCTTTACAGAACAAGTTTGCCAATCCCCGGACAAGAAAAAAAAGGTGGAGAATACTAGAGGAAGAAAAATCCATAATTCTATCACAGAAAAACAGAACTTAAAGGAATACGGAAAAATTTTCTCATCAAAAACCTAGTCATGGCTGGGTGTGGCACCTCATGCCTATAATCCCAGCATTTGGGAGGCCAAGGTGGGCAGGTCACTTGAGCCCAGGAGTTCGAGACCAGCCTGGGCAACATGGCGAAACCCCGCCTCTACAAAAAATACAAAAATTAGCCTGGTGTGGTGGTGTGTGCCTGTAGCCCCATCTAGGTAGGTGGCTGAGGCAGGAGGAATGCTTGAACCCGGGAGGCTAAGGCTGCAGTGAGCTGAGATTGTGCCGCTACACTTCAGCCTGGGCAACAGAGTGAGACCTTGTCTCAAAACAAAAAAAAAAAATTGTAATTATTTAGAAATTAAAAAACAAATGTTCAGGATGAGTGCTCAGTTTACCTTTACTAGATCCTTCTCTGTAAAATATAATGATTGGAGTCATGGATTGATTTATTCATTTGTTCATTCATTCATACCTAAAGTAATTATCAAGGGCTCACCAAGTCTCACTTCCTATGCCAAGGTGTTAGACACACAAAATCAAAATAGACTTTTGTCTTGCCTTCAGAAAATGTATTTTCATGTAAGGGAGACAGTTAAGGAAACCAAGGTCTATGAATGGACTTTGCCTTTTTAGGTGATCAGTGGAGGGAGTCTAAACTAGACAGGAATAACGCAAAAGGGAAGGACCAAGGAAGCTTCCTAGAGGGAGTGACTCTTAAGCTGATCTTTGGAGGACAAGTAGGAGGAAGGTAGAAGGGTATTTCAGGCATGGAACATGACTTTTGTTGGGGATTATAAAGAGGGTTTTTTGTTTTTGTTTTTTTAACCTTGATGAATAGAGAGACAAAGACAGAGAGATTTTGATTGAGAATGATGCCTGAACTTGAATTACCCTGTACTTTAGAATTTTGATGTTTATGGGGAGATCTTTGTGGGGAAGGAAGGAGTTGATTCAGAATTACCACTGGCGGCCGTGAGGCTGATAGATTTGGGAAGTGTTGCGTAGGGAAGCAGTAAGGCAAGGGAAACTCGGAGGCCGTTGTAGTGATGTCAGTGTATCAGGCAGGATAGATGGGGTTAGCCATGGCAACAAACAGCCCCAGGATCCTGGTGGCTTAAAGCAATGATTTTCTCTACTTTTGCTCATCTACCTAGCCAATCACTGGTTGGCTGGAAGCTTGGTTGATTATTGTCATTCAGGCCCACAGAATGTTCCTAAACATTGCCAGATGCCGTGATAGAAAGTGAAGAGCTCTTCAGAGTCTGGTCCTGACAGTTAAATGCTTGGCCTCTAAGTGGCTCATGTCACTTCTCAGTCATTGGCAGAACTGGTCACATACCCACCCAACCACAGGGGCCAGGCAAACCAATTCTGCCTCGCCCCAGAACAGTGTGAATGCTGACACAGATTTGGTTCCTTAGGTAGCAGACTCTGAAATGGAGATTAACAAGCAGGAAGTTTATTAGAGAGCCCTCTGAGGACCTACACCTGGAGAAGGGAATAAAAAAGAAGTAGGATTGGTGACTGAAGCCTGTAATCTCAGCTCTTTGGGAGGCCAAGGTGGACAGATCACTTGAGGCTAGGAGTTTGAGACCAGCTGGCCAACATGGCAAAACCCCATCTCTACTAAAAATACAAAAAAATTATCCAAGTGTGGTGGCACACACCTGTAGTCCCAGCTACTCAGGAGGCTGAGGCAGGAGAATCGCTTAAACCTGGGAGGCAGAGTTTGCAGTGAGCAGAGATCACATCATTGCACTTCAGCCTGGGCAACAGAGTGAGGCTCTGTCTCTGAAAAAAAAAAAAAAGAAGAAGAAGAAGAAGAAGAAAAAGTAGGATTAAGCAGAGGGAAAATTTGAACTGGAATTCAGGCTCAATAAAAACTGTAGCTGACCTCCCAGGTAGCTCTGAAGCTGAGAGTTGTCCCAGGTTGTTACAAGAGGGCTAGGTCTTCTCCCCACCCTCATTAACCCATTATTGGAGATGGGCTACCCTTGAAGAGGGGGATGGGATGACCTTGGAGGAGGCAGCTCTCTTTAAGGGACTGCACTTTCCAGAGGGGGCTGAGAGCTGTTGGCTCACAACACTCCCAACAGCTGGGGAAATAAGTTTGGGCAAGACATCAAGCACCTTCTACAGGTGCCTCCCCAACAGGTGCTAGGACCAAAGCCCGCACTGAAGCAAGGCCAGCAGGAAGAAAGTGGAGAGTGAGATTGCCTTGATGTGCGGATGTAGAATCTAGCTTTAAAACACAGCCAGTCTTCAGAGAGGTCTCCTGACTGCTTGCTACACTTTTTTCAAGGGATTGGACAGCAACAGACTCAGCTACTTATCATTATGGTAGTGATTAACACATACAGAAAGGAGAGAAAACTTGGGTGATTAATGAAATGAGTCCATTTATCAGTGAGAAAATCAGTCTTCTACTTTTTCTGGTAACCAAAGATTTTATGGCAGGGAACTAAGATGCTAAGGTACCCAAAAACTAATTTTTAATTTTTTCATCTTGATTTTTTAGCCCATCACCTGACAGAAATTTCTAAAAGAACCATGTCATCTAAACTCAACAAAATTAGTCTCAGGTTCTTTGAAAAGCATTTTTGAACCTTTGTTGCACAGCTTGAAAAACATCAAGAACGGACTCTCCGAACTCTTCAAATAAGTGTTTGTTTTTCACATTCCATTTTTTCTTGGTGGAGCTTGTAGCATAAAATCACTTTCTCATTCATCCCCTACTTATGTTTATTCTGAACATTATATTTTTGATGTCCCAGTTGGTTGTTGTGGAAAAGTTTGAATGACTCAAATGAGGAATCAGATTTGCAGTTCTAAATTTTATAAACAAGACCATATGACTTACAACATGGAAAGGAGGCAGAAATTAAGCGCTCATAAAAAAATTAAAATTAACACCCATATGTAATTAGATATATTGTGTATATATGTACATACATAATAGATATACATTCTGGCATACTTGAAATAAACTTTTGCTATAAAAAATGCTAGCAAATATGGTAAATTAAATAGTCCCATTTTCCCCTAATGTCCTTTTTAGTCATTTTTTTGGTCTCTTAAATTTTGTGTGTGTGTTGCTTTTTGCTTAAATAGCTATTTTCCCTTTAACTAGTACTTTTATGTAACCTTGCTGTCTTGGCTTGAGTAACAGCTACTAGACATTAAGCAGCTGCTATATGCTAGGCCTTTCTATATGCTAGGCCGTATGCTTGGCACTTTGCATGTACTACCTTTAAGAAGAAAAAACTTTAGGGCTTATTTCAATATACAGAAATATAAAAGATAATATAGGGAAAAATCTATGCTCCCAGCACTGTTTAAGGCATCTTATTAATAATCTGCCATGTTTGTTTTGGATACTTTTTTGTAATATAATAAAATTATATTGAATCAGTTGAAACCTCCTTTGTACTTCTTCCTGCTCCCTAGAAAATCCTTCCCTGAAGTTTTTTATTCCCAGGCATGTTTTTATAATTATGTCACATCTGTTTGTATCTATAAACAATATATATTACTCTGTGTGTCTGTAAAACTTATATATTTATGCATCATTCTGCTGCTTTTATTTTTCTTTCGGTAAGTTTTTGGGATTTATCTCTAAATTCATTTTTAATCCCTATATCCCATTGCATGGATATACCAATCTGTTGTTGATAGACATAAGTTATTTCTAAATAACAGTACAGTGAAAATTTTTGTACTTGTCTCCTTGTGCATATGAGCAAGACTTTCTGTAGGGTATATACTGAAAAGGAGAGTTGCTAGATTTTACACACTTTATTCGATGTTGTGCCTTTATCCTCTTCAATATGATATTATGAAGCCCATTTTATTGATTTTATGTACTTATTATAATAGGTAATAAGTCACAGTGTTGGAATTTGAATAACATGCTAGCTGACTCTAACACTCAGCCTCTGGCCACAAATTTGCTGCTTTATTTTAAGAGAAATGACACATAAAGATACAATTTTTTCATTTGTTCATTTATTCATTCACTCAAAAAATATTGGGTGAAAACATAGCCTACTGCTTAAAGATGAAGTCTATGAACTCATACTGCCTGAGTTCAAATCCTAACTCACCTTTTACTGGTTATGTGAGTTCTCCAAAGCTCCATTTTTTTTTTTTCTGCTGTAAAATGTGAACAATTATGGTACCTACATCAAATAGTTATTTTCTTGGGATGGTTATAAAAATTAAATGTATTAATATTTAAAAGCACTAAAAACACTGTTAGATGTTATATGGATGGACCAATAGGTGGGTGCTTGGTTAAATAGATGATTGGATGGATGGATGGATAGATGGATAGATGGATGGATGGAATGGGGTGGATGGATGAATGGATGGAAGGTTGGACAGGTAAGTGGGTGGGTGGGTGGATGAATGGGTAGATGGGTGGATTGTTAAATGGGTGGATGTTGGATGGATGAATGGTAGGTAGGATAGAGAGGTAGGTGTTTGGTTGGATGGATGCTTGGATGGGTGGATGGGTAAATGGGTGGGTGGGTGGATGGATGATTGGATGGGCAAGTGGGTGGGTAGGCAGTTGGATGGATAGACAAATGGTTGGATGGATGTCTGGCAAATTATCTTCATATATGCATTGTTCGTAATTCTTATGCACGTAATTTCTTAACCTTTGAAGCTTCTAAAGTTTGCAGAAGCCTTGACTCATTCCTCTCACCACCCAGATGAAGAACTATAGTCTGGATGGCCACCAGGAAAGGGACCCACTGACCACTGTGTAGACACACTGTGGACACATGGTTTTATGGCACAGGATTATATCAGGCAGCACTAGCATCTTAATGCTACTGTCTGTTTGGTTGATACTAGAAAAGCAAACAGGCTCACAACTTTTAGTTGCTTTATTTCTGTCTCTCTGACAGGAAACTGTTAAATTTTCTTCCTCCTAACTCTGACCCTCACTCCATAGTACTAAGAACTCAATATCCTCATGCACAAAGGCGGTAGGACCCCATAACTGCTATCTTTTCCATCTGTGTAAGCTGTCCTCTGATCTGACCCTGAGATTTGCAACTGCTAAGACCTGGTTATTATAAGCATCATGCTACCCTTGGGTAGTGTAGCCAGCAAATATTTTTACAGGAATTAGTTTGTCTCATTAAAATTCGATTAGATGCTTATTACCTAACAGAGAAAAGGTCCTTGATAAAATAGGGAAATAGAATGGGCTCGAGTCAGCTGAACATGGGATAAAAATCAAATCTCCATCACTTATCGGCTATATGACCTTGAGCCAAGCTGCTTACCCTTTCTAAGCCTGTTTATTTACCTATAAAAAGATAAAATAAGATCTTTTAAGTTTGGTATAAAGGTTAACGATAGCATTGATGGAGAAATAGTAGCTCTTCAAATGTAAAAATTTGAACCCCTTGCAAAGACTTGATCCTAAGCCAAAAGTTATCATACTAGAGTGCAAACTCTGACTGGGATTTAAGCACAAATAACCTACTTAATAGGTGTGTGACATGGACAAGTTACTTGACTTCTTGGTGCCTCATTTTATCTTTTGTAAGATGAGGAAATAATAGTGCCTAACTCCCAGGGTTGTTGAGGGGACAAAACAAGATTATGTAAATAAAGATTTCACTAGGCTGCCTGGCTCATCTTAAGTATTTATTGATCGATTAATTGATTGATTGAGACAGGGTCTTGTTCTGTGTCTCAGGCTATAGTGCATTGGTGCAATCATAGCCCACTGCAGTCTTATGCTTCTGGGTTCAAGTGATCCTCTCACCTTATCCTCTCAAGTAGCTAAGACTCCAGGTACACCACCACACCCAGCAATTTTTTTTTTTTTTTTTTTTTTTTTTTGGACGAGATCTTGTTGTTGCCCAAGCTGGTCTTGAAATCTTGCCCTCAAACAATCCTCCCACCTCAGCCTCTCGAAGTGCTGGGATTACAGGCATAAGCCACCATTCCTGGCCAGTTATATTTATTTAATAAACATTTCTCTATATGTCAGACACAGTGCTGAGCATTTTATATTCACCATTTAATTCTTCTAACGATGTTAAGTAGGTATAATTAAACCCATTTGGCAAATGCAGAATTGTTCACAGCTGTTAATTAACTTGTTCATGAGCAAAGATTGGAGCTTAGATGTGTCTAAATCCTAATCTCATCCACTTGAGTCATTGAATGAGATGAACTTAGTTTGCCACTTACCTAAAGTCAGCCCCTTCCTTTTCTACGTTTACCTACATTTCTTTTTAGCACTCTCCTAGTCTCTAATCTCTCCCTCTACCAAACTCTGTAACCATAGCCGGATTTGATAAACTCATTTAAACTAAAGTAAAAAGAGTTGGTAAGACTGCCTGGTCTATTTCTTTAAGTAGCCTTTCCACTTCAAAAGAAGACAAAGTCTTTTGTGAAGTTGTTTGTTTCTAATTGCAAACATGCAAGCATCCACAAACGCCTGGCTGAGAGTTCTCTCTCCTCCTGTCACCCCAGTTATCCCTAAAGTCAAATCATGGAGGTGTTTCACATCAGCACAAGGGAATCCTTGTAAATCTTAGGGGTTTAAAGGCACAGACATTAGAACTACACTGCCTGAGTTCAAATCCCAGCTTTGCTACCCATTACATGTATAACCCTGGGCAAGTTACTCCATGTCTGTGCCTCATTTTTAAATTGGAGATATTAATATTATACCTGTCTTCTAAGGTAATAGTGAAAAATAAATGAATATTTGTGTATGTATATGTGTAGGTATATACACACATATACGCACATATATAATGCTTAAAAAGAGTGGACTATGATATACACTGGATATCATCATTTAAACTACCATTCTATCAGATATCATAATTCATTTTTTGTTTATTTATTTATTTATTTATTTTTGAGACAGAGTCCTGCTCTGTCACCCAGGCTGGAGTGCAGTGGCATGATCTCAGCTCACTGCAACCTCCACCTCCCAGGTTCCAGTGATTCTCCTGCCTCAGCCTCCCAAGTAGCTGGGATTACAGGCGTGTGCCACCACACTCAGCTAATTTTTGTATTTTTAGTAGAGACAGGCTTTCTCCATGTTGGCCAGGCTGGTCTCCAACTCCTAACCTCAGGTGATCCACCCGCCTCAGCCTCCCAAAGTGTTGGGATTACAGGCATGAGCCACCATGCCCAGCCTCATTGTTTATTAAAGCACTTTTTATTGAACAATATTTATTACCTTTCAGGCACTTTTCTGGGCACTTGGGATACAACAGCATAACAGACAGAGGTAGACCCTGCCCTTGTGGAGCTCAGAGTCCACTGGGGATGAAGCTGGCGGGGAGAAATGTGACAAAAGGCTTCCTTCCGAGGTTTTATTACTGTCAAGACTCAAAGGATGAGAAGGAGCTTGGCACGTGCAGACCAAGGAGAACAGCATTCCAAGTGGAGGTAATGGCAGATGCAAATACACTGAGGCAGGAAAGACCTTAGGATGTTTGTAGGACTGGAGAGCAGAGTGGAGTGGCCAAAGTGTTGCAAGAAATGTTAAGGTCGTCAGAGGTGGGTTTGGCAAGGAAGCAGAGATTAGATCACATGGTGCCCTGGTGTTCTAGAGTTTGCTGTAAGTGTGGTGGGAAGCCATTGAAAATGTTTCAGATGTAGGAATAACTTGTGCATTCATTTAAACAAATATTTACTGAGGGCCTATTACATTCTAGGCCTGGTCGAGGCAGTGGAGATACAGCAAGAAACCAACAAAAAGCTCTGCCCTCTCGGAGCTTACTTTGTAGTCAGCTATTTGTCAGTAAATGGCAACTCCACTTCCGGGTGCTGAAATGAAAACCTTGGCTAGTTTTCAACACTCACATTCTACTTCTAACCCATCAGCAAATCCCTTTGGCTCTACCTTCAAACTATATATCCACTTATCATCATCTCCATCACCATGACTCTGGGGCCAAGCCACCCTCATTTCTCAGCTGGTTTGTTGCAATAGCTTCCTAACTGGTCTCTCTACAAATGCCAACCACCCCTACAGTCTTTTCTCAACCTAGCCTCCAGTGTGATTTTGTTCAAAGTCAGTCAGATCATGTCATTTTTCTGTTCAGATCCCTTCAATGACTTCCCAACTCTGGGAAACAACCCGGCCTTACTATCTCTACAAGGCCCCTGTGTGTCTGTGTGATCAGTATTCCTTCTACCTAGGCTCCTCCCAACTCCCGCCTCAGTTCCAGCAAACACACCCAACCTCTGGTCTTAACTGCCAGCATCCTTCCCCTCTTTAACGCTTCTCCAGCAACCCTGACCTCCTTGCTGTCCCTCAAACCTGCCAAGCACATTCCAGCCTCAGAGCTGTAGCCCACAGAATGTTCTCTGCCTGGAATCTCATTCCTGAGAAGTCTACATGATGCTTACCCCATCACTTCCTGTAGGTCTCTCTTCAGTTGTCACCCCAACCAGGGAGGTGACTCCCAACCATGTCTTAGCCTGTTTTATTTTTCACTGTAACCCTTTTCACCACACCACCTGACTTTATGAATATATTTGTTGATATGCTCATTTCCCCTGCCAGAACGTTGTTAATAGCTGAAGGCATGCAGGGGACTCCACTGTTAGACTCCCCAGTGCCTGGAACAGCACCTGGAACCAAAAATGTGCTTCAGAAATACTTGTTGATTAAGTGAACAAATGAATCTGCTTTACACTTTAAGAAGCTTGCTCCAGTCACTCTGGGGAGAATGACTTAAAAGGGGTAAGAGCCGTCAGGAGGCCATTTCAGATCTCCAGCTAAGAGACGATGGGGACCCAGGCAAGGGTAGAGGCAGCACGTGGTGTGGGAAGACACCAAGCATTTGGAGGAGGGGGAAGCAGCATTAGCAGAACTCTGCCCAAAGGCAATGTTTGCATTCCATGAAACTTTAGAAACCTCATGTAGGGACAAAGCCATGTATGTTGAAATACATTTGTATGTGTGGGTTTATTCTTTTTCATGATTGAAAATAGCCCCAAGCCAGCGTAAGCTGATTGAGAATACATTCGTTTGGCTTCTCTAATGACCATTTCAGAAAAACGTTGCTTTAGATAGCGGAGTAGGTTATTTCCTCTAACCCTGGTGCCAGTGGGCTCCCTCCAGGACACCAGCTTGTGTGTACTGCCAGCTGCAAGTACCCACCCGTGCCCAGCCCAGGGCGGGGAACTTGGCAGCTTCTGCAGTTCTCGTTAGTCCTGTCAAGTGATCTCTATTTCCTGCACCCAGCCCTGTGGTTGGGCTCTGGAAGGTGCCCTGTTTTTCCTGACAGACATTTCAGACCGTTTGCTCTCTCTTTTTTTTTTTTTTTTTTTTTTTAGCATTTCTGTGTACGGTTTTTCAATCATTCTGACCCTGTCTCAGGTCTTTCCCATCCACTGGAGTTAAAGGATGAACGGCCCTTCTGGTTGGATTTGCCTGGATTCTTAGGAGAAAAAAACAAACAAACCAGAAACAAAAGCAAAATTTTTTCTGGCCTTTATTAGTGTTTAATTAAAAACTTGC
This sequence comes from Theropithecus gelada, assembly GCF_003255815.1. Classification (NCBI taxonomy): domain Eukaryota; kingdom Metazoa; phylum Chordata; class Mammalia; order Primates; family Cercopithecidae; genus Theropithecus; species Theropithecus gelada. Next base: position 70,743,432 of record NC_037669.1, read on the forward strand.
TTTCCCCAGCTCTTTGGCTGTGTTCAAGCTTTTCAAAATTCTGCAAGCATAGACAATATATAGAGAATTTGACTCTTTAAGTTACAAGAGCTGGCTATTATGTCTAATTAGCACCGTCAAATAATGACAATCTGCCATCATCATCGCTGAAGAAAAAAGTCATACTGGGTATTTCCCAAATGTTTCTTAGGAGAAAGTACATTTTCTTTTAGTAAATAGGTTACTACCAATTTTTAAATGAACTCAGTGTTTAAGTTAGAAACAATTTTGGTCAGGATACAAAGAATCTTAACTGTCAAATCATGCTTAAATTTATGAAGCTCTTTCTTCCTTAGGATTTTTATATTTTGAACTTTCTAGGTATTGATGCCAGATATAGTTCCAGCCAAGTTCATAAGATTTTGCTCTCAAATTCTTTTTGGGAATGAGATTTTTTTTTTTAAGTGAATGTGTTTTTCCTTCTATAAACTTCAGAAACCAACTCTGAGTTTGAAAAATCTTTTTTTTTAAGATGTTAGTGCCAGAATCTGAACAGTCTCCTTTATTCAGCACACAGTTGCATCCATTTAATTTTTTTCAGGCTCATATACTAAATTAGGTTATAAAAATTCACCACACTTTTATCTGTGCATTGTGTTTTAAGTAAATCAAATTTAATTATGTTCTTTCTACCCTTTTTGCTTTTCTCCTGGCCTTTTCCTTGTATTTTTTCTCTGAGCTAAATAGGTCATGCTTAAATCTATAAAGAAATAAATATGTGTGCGTACTTAATGTATGACATATGAAAAATGTACAAATACATGTATGTATTTATGTGTATATAGGACTGTGTATTTGAAGTTTTTTCAGAAAGTAAAACCATGAGCCAACATATTCACTAAAGATAGCTTTCGCTTTTTTTCCCTCCAACCTACAACATTACTTCTGAAGTTATATTGTGACTCTGAAATAGTCAGTACAAATAATATGGTTAGACTCCGTAATAGGTGTATTCTTTAGAAAATTACTATCAATTTTGATGAAGTTCAGCAAATGAAAATTTGATAAACAACTTCATCTGTTTCCTTTGATTAAAAAGAAGAAAACAAGCTGGGCCTGTGGCTCATGCCTGTGATCCCAGGACTTTGGGAGGCCGAGATGGGAGAAATGCTTGAGCCCAAGAGTTCAAGACCAGCCTGGGCAACATGGTGAAACCTCATCTCTACAAAAAATACCAAAAAATTTAGCCAGACCTGGTGGTGTGTACCTGTAGTCTCAGCTACTCAAGAGGCTGAGGCAGGAGGATAGCTTGAGCCCAGGAGGCTGAAGTTGCAGTGAGCCGTGATTGCACCACTGTACTACAGACAGTTATGTGCTGAAGCTCCTCCATTATCAGCTTGGCTGGCTTGTCTGTGAAGTGGGAGTATGCCACGGGCTACTTCACTGGGGAGGACTGAGTATCAGGCGTAAGGCAGAAGAGTGAGACATACTCAAAATGTGGCGATAGCATTTGTTCAAGAAGTATGCAAAGCACCTGTCCAAGAAGGACAAGGTGGGTAGGCACAGGCTTGAGGGATCTGTGAGAAAAAAGACAGAGGATGTGGCCTGGGAAACCACAGTGCCTTCCTCAGCCAAAGCAGCTGCATTCATTATTTACTGCTGTCTAATGTCATCAGTCTGTTCTAATAGATGTTGTAATGGGATGAACAGCTTTATCTGTTTCCTTTGTGTGATTTGCACATATCCTGTGGGAGCTAAGGACATTGGAGTCAAGTGGTATGAGTTCCAATACTGGACCACATCCTTTACTGGCTGGGTGACTCAGAGCATGTTTCTCAACCCCTTTGAGCCTCGATTTCCTCATCTGTGAAATGGGAACATGGTATCTCATGATGTTGTCGGATTTAAATGGGAGAGTGCTGTGTGACTACTTAAACTGATGCCTAGAACATGACAAGAACTCAGTAAATTATAGTTTAGAAAAAGGCCTTGGCCACTAAAATAGATAAAATAAAAAAGAGAGAAGGAAAAGCATCCCAGAAATGGGACTGTAACATGTATTACATACTGATATATGTCATATAGGTGAAATCATCTAAAATAAGAATGAGAGGAAATGGATATTTTAAAGCAGAAGCATTAAATTATAATTGATCTGATAAATTGTTGCAACCTTTTTATAGGGCAGTTTAGTTGTTTCCAGTCAAAATGTAAGATGTTTGTTCTCTTTGACCAAGCATTTCCATTTCAGGAAATCCTCCTAAGGACATTCTCATGTAATGGTGCATGTGCCAGGATTTTCATATTTTCATATTTCAAATAACAAAGCAGTGAGAATAAACAGAATGGTTAATTAAATGATGGTACCTCGGTACTATGGAATTCTATGAGATCAGGAGAAAGAATGGAGTTGAAAATTGGCCCAGATGATTGTCAACGATACATTTTTTGGGTAAAAACAGAAACAAAGTACAGAACAATATATGGGATGTGTGTATGTGTATGTATATATGTATGTATGTGTATTGTTATGGATATATGCCAACAATGTGTATATGTGTTCATGTGTGTGGAGGGATGGGGCTTGACATGTATAACCCAAATTATTAAGAAATAATTTTTACCTCTGGGAAGTGTCAGTGGAAGTGGATGAAGGAGAAGTTTCTGCTTCTCTTACTTTCATATTATTCTGAAATCAAATATTTTATAGCAAGAATATCTATAATATTTTTACAATTTTGTAAAATGTCCTATTCAAAACATTTGATCCAGGCCTTTGTGTAGACCATTTCTGGAGACTAAAGATCTGTTTAATTTAACTTTGTGTCCATTCACACAGTGCCAGAAGGGCAGTAGTGTCTCCAAGGGTTTGTCTAGTATGTCCAATTAAAAATGATTATTCGCTGGGCACGGTGGCTCATACCTGTAAACCCAACCCTTTGGGAGGTTGAGATGGGTGGATCACTTGAGTCCAGGAGTTCACAACCAGCCTGGGCAACATGGCAAAATTTCATCTCTACAAAAATTACAAATTAGTCAGGCATAGTGGCACAGACCTGTAGTTCTAGCTACTCAGGAGGCTGAGGTGGGAGGATCACTTGAGCCCAGGAGGTTGAGGCTGCAGTGGGCTGTGATAGTCCCACTGCACTCCAGCCTGGGCAAAAGAGTGAGACCCTGTCTAAAAACAAAACAAAAAGCAAAACAACAAAAACCCACAAAGATTATTAATTATTATTGATATGAATACTATTGAAGAAAAGGGCGCATTTGTGCTCTTTTAAGAACTATAGAGTTTTTATCATTAAGGCAACATATGTTAATAAATTTAATTGTTAGAGATATGCATGGCTTAGAACATGAAGGTTCTTTAATGGTTATTAACAGGGTATATATTCACCAGATACTTTCTAAACATGTAGTGACATACATATCATATTATTATGATATAAATTTTTACAGAGGTGAGATCATCCTACATCATTTATTCTAAACTGTATTTACTTACATGTCTTACATACTGATATATGTCATTATTTTTAATAAGTGTGTATTCAATGGTGAGAATGAACTATAATTAATTTCATCAGTCTCCTACTGATGGACATTAAGTTGTTCTCAAAAAAAATTTTTTTTTTTTTTTTTGGTGAGACAGAGCCTCACTCTATTGCCCAGGCTAGAGTTCAGTGGTGCAATCTTGGCCCATTGCAACCTCCGCCTCCTGAGTTCAAAAAATTCTCATGCCTCAGCCTCCCGAGTAGCTGGGATTACAAGCCTGTGCCACCATGCCCAGCTAATTTTTTTTTTTTTTTTTTTTTAGTAGAGATGGGGTTTTTCCATGTTGGCCAGATTTATCTCGAACTCCTGGCCTCAAATGATCCGCCCCCCTCCGCCTCTCAAAGTGCTGGGATTACAGGCATAAGCCACCATGCCTGACCTGTTTCTAAGTTTTACTAAGACAATGCTACAGTAACCATTCTTACACATAAAACATTTGTGGGAGAATTTCTGTGAAATGAGCACTTTGAAATGATATTGCTCGAATTTGGAAGGAATTTGGTTTTCCAAAAATGTTGTACCGGCTGAGTGCAGTGGCTCACACCTGTAATCCCAGCACTTTGGTAGGCCGAGGCAGGTGTATCACTTGAAGTGAAGAGTTCAAGACCAGCCTGGCCAACATGGTGAAACCCCATCTCTACTAAAAACACAAAAATTAGCCAGGCGTGGTGATGTGCACCTGTAATCTCAGCTATTCGGGAGGCTAAGGCAAGAGCATTGCTTGAGTTCGGGAGGCAGAGTTTGCAGTGAGTTGGGATTGCTTCACTGCACCCCAGCCTGGGCAACAGAGCAAGACTCCATCTCAAAAAAAAAAAAAAGATTGTATTGATTTATGCTACTATCAAGTGAATAAGAATCTTTCTTGTCCACACTTTAGCTAACAACTTTGATCTATAGCAGTCTGCTGGCCAAAAATATGTATTTTCTTTGTTTTGATTTTACTTCATTTATTAGTAGAGATGTCCAATTTCCATAACTTTCTTAAGGACCATGATACTTGGAATACTGGAGTTGTTCTTGCCCAATAACATTGGGGGAAACACATACTGTATTTTGTCACAGTATAAATTGGTTTGAGAACAATTTTAGAGCCAGACTTGAGAGCAGGTTTTAGTCTCCTGGAGAGTATTTGTCATCTCAGAGTGATATGGAATTTCCTTGTATAGTTAAAATAAGTTTATATAGAGCATTGCTGGTTAAAACCCAAGTGTCATAAAGATAGATGTTCACATAGCCTCTCTGTTATGCACTAAAATCTTAAGCTTTAGAAATGGCTGAGAATAGTTATTGCTTTTTATAATCACTATACTGTTTGGTTTCATACTGTGGTTTCCTCCTTTACTGTTTAGTGAATTTCAGCAATTTTGTTTTATCTCTTCTGTAAATGGCCTAAACTTCATTTAGATAAACTGAGAAGGAATCACCAAGGCCTTAATTTATTTAAAAAAAAAAAACACAAGTGAGAAAGCTTGGGGTAGGAGAATAGAATGATGCGCCATTTATTTTTTCTTTTTCGTCTTAGATGCCCAGGGGTTTTTGAGCTTCTTTGGCCATCTGAATTCATATTTATTAACTTAAATATAATTTAAGCAGAGTCGAATTGTCTCAGTGAGATTTCATAGCCACGAGCGACCATGAAACTGTCATTTGTCTCATTTGGGGAGGCACCAGAACTGATTACTCGGGAGATGATTGAAACTGCGGATCCCATTAATGCCATGGTTATTCTGGAGATAGTGCCCTGAGGGTGAAGATGCATTGACCCACGGATTTGTTTGTGTATAGACTTTAATCAGAGCCAGGCTGACTCAGAGGCAAATTGGAATTGCTGCAGGAAGTTTCCCAATGATGTTTTTGTCATTTATTTTAGCTGCCCACTCATCACTGGCATACTGTTAGCACCCAATCTTCCTTCTGGAGGTGCCCACCAGGCAGATGGCAAAACAGCAGTTCCCAGCGCATGCTTCCTGCCATGGCCACCAAGGGGCCAGCCTGTCCTCTGTCTTTCCCCTGGTTCAGCTTGGCCAAACTTGCATGTTCCTGTCTTCTGAGTTTGAGCTAGAAGGACAGGATGTTTGGAAGTCAGAATCATCAAGGCAGCAACTAAGGTGGTGGGACAGGCAAGATAGTCACGTGACACAATTTGTCACTTTGCTCCCTGTGGGTTCTCTTGTTTTGTGTTCATTTTCTAAGCCTGATTTAAACATCCATTGTTTGCTTCTTTCATCCTGAGAGGCCTGATTTGGTTCAGGGATCAATATCACCCCCTTGCCCATATAACTTGGGGAAATACTGATTGGTCTCTAACCCAGTGCTTCCCTACTTACTCTCATGTCGTAGAATGCACAGAAAATGATAGTGTTTGTGTGGCACCTGGAGTAAATGGAAGAGGCTGCTCAGCTGGAGGTGATCACTGAAGTGTCTCTGACCGCCTCCAGGGCTGAAAAGACCAATGGCTCAGTACACCGGTTGCCTCAGTACACTGGTTTTGAAGCTGTGGTTGAAGCTAGTCATGATGACCTTATTCCTCTCCCAGGGATTGGTTTAGGGTAAACATAGGACCCAGCCCTGGTCAATGGGGAGTCATTTCTTAAAAAGCTGTCTACTCTTAAAAATAGGCAGGGAGGCCAGGGGCAGAGGCTCATGCCTATGATCCCAACACTTTGGGAGGTCGAGATGGGAGGATCACTTGAGCTCAGGAGTTCAAGACCAGCCCAGGCAACATGGCAAGACCCGTCTCTATTTAAAAAAAAACAAAAAACAAACAAACAAACAAAAAACAAAAAACACATGGTAAAAAGAAGTGATCCTTTTTTCTGGAGTGGAGATGTGAGAGCTTCAAGGATGGCAGCTATATTGCAACCATGAGGGAATGTTACCTAAGAAGAATGTGCTGGGTGGAAGAATCGAAGAAGCCTGGGACTTTTATGGTATTGCTAATCTGCTGACCTCACCAACCTTGGCACTGCCCTACCTGGAGATACTGAGAATATAGATCCATATTATTAAAGTTATTTTCACTTTTTGTTTTTTTTTTACTATAAAAAGCATTCTGATACAATATAAGCTCAGGACTTGAAGGTCAGGACTTCCAGAAGAATTGTCCAACAACAACAACAACAACAACAACAACAAAAGTATTCAAAATAAAAAACTTTTTAGGAAAAATATAATAAAAATTGGAGACGTGCTGATATAAGGAAAATGTTTAAGTTCAGAATAAGATGGGCAGGAGTAGAAGGAAATTGTTTAAAATTCACAGTTCTTTATTTTTAAAAGTATAGGATTTTTAAATTAACACAATAGTTTGTTTTTTTGTTGTTGTTGTTTGTTTGTTTGGAGATAGAGTCTCGCTCTGTCACCCAGGCTGGAGTGCAGTGGCAGGATCCCGGTTCACTGCAACCTCCGCCTCCCAGGTTCAAGCAATTCTCCTGCTTCAGCTTCCTGAATAGCTGAGACTATAGGCACGCGTCACTGCACCCAGCTAATTTTGTATTTTTAGTACAGACGGGGTGTTACCATGTTGGTCAGGCTGGTCTCGAACTCCTGACCTCGTGATAGTTGTCTTAAACAGAAATATTTACCAGTGTCTCAGTGAAATGTTAGAGACCTGGAAAGGATTCCTATTAACAATTGTGAGAGGTAGAAGAGCATAGAAGTCAAGAGCCTGAACTTTGGAGCCAAACTGTGTAGGTTCAAAGCCTTCATCTGCTACTTCCTGAGTGTGATTTCATGTAAGTTATTTAATCTCTCTATGCCTTGGTTTTCTCATCTGTAAAATGGAGATAATAATAATAGTCCCGACCTCATACTTATAATAAACAGGAACAGAGTATGGCACATTTTAAGTACTACATAAGTGCTTGCTATTATTAATCTACAATTGTCACCTACAATTAAACCTATACCTGTGCAAAAAAAAAAAAAAAAAAAAGTCACCTAAGCACAAATGCTTCTACTACTTCACATTCACTAAAATAACTAAAATTAAGAAGACCTATAATACCACATTTTGGCAAAGATGTGGGATAACCAGATCTCTCATATATTGGGAGGGTAAATGGTATGACCTTTTAGGAAATTGTTTGGCAGTTAAACATACATTAATCCTATGATCTGTTAGCTCCACTCATGCACATTTATTCAAGAGAAATGACAACATATGCATGTGCACACACACGCACACACATGCACGCACACACACAGCTTGTAAGAGAATATTAATAGCTTATTAGCTTCTAATACCCCCAAACTGAGAACAACTCAGACTTCCACTAACAAGAGAGGAGATCAATAAACTATACTATATTCATGCAATGGATACTACTCAGTGATAAAAAAAAAAAAGAATGAATTGCTAATGCATGCAACACCATGAATGAATATTAAAAACATTTTGCTCAGTAAAAGAAGCCAGGTATTAAAAAATACATACTCTATAATTCAATTTGTATGAAGTTCTATAACAGGAAAAACTAATCTATTGTGATAGAAATCTGAATAGTGGTTGTTTTTGCGAGGTAGGGAAAGATTGGCAGAGGTAGCTTTCTGCAAATGTTTTATATCTTGGTGGGGATGTGGATAACATGGCTGTAACACCTAAAATACGTATTTTTATTATGCATAATTTATAGTGTAATTTTCTAAATGAAACAAACAGCAGTAACAGACAATGCCCAGGTTTTGAGTAGTAAATGCAAAAGATGAGCATCTTTTTATCCCAGGGAGCAAGGAAGCTGACAAATACTACTAAAATCATGTCACAAGGACTTGGAAATTGGCTTGAAGAGGCTCCCACTGGCCAAAATGGGCCAATCTGAATATCAGTAAAGAAAATTTTAAAAAAGGGAAAATAACTGTAATGGACTGAAACACATAAATTATATTTAAATGCATATGTTCATAATGACAAAATACATTTTGACCACCCTTGAAAGTACCCAATTCATTATTTTGGAAACTGGCAAATAAAGAGTCAAACATTTTCTCTGCCTTTCTTGTATGAATTATACTACTGGGTAACCAATTAATAGATAAGGAAAAAAAATCTCTCATTATAGAAATATTCTAGCTAGTAAGTAAGGGATAATAGAATTAGAAAGCCATCATACTGCAACCCCTAATTAATTAAATGATATAGCTATTGAGCATTAGCAGCTGCTAATGTCACAAAAAGAAATGGCTCTTCTAATGAAAAAACACAAGTGGTGATCTATGAGATAGTATTGCCAAAAAAGATCGAACTGAAATCTGATAGAGCCTTGGGACTCAACCAACCTACAGGAACCATAGTAAACAGAGGAACATCTTAAGTGATACCAGGGGAATGCAATAAGCAAAACCTAGGTGGTAGGAGAATTTACAGGATTAACAGCCTAGTTTCTTCAACAAATAAATTGCAATGAGAGAGAGAGGAGAGAAAAAGAGAGATGGATGAAACAGGAACCTGTAGGTTAACAAAGACCTAAGGAAAATATCAACCAATTGCAAAATGTGGAGCTTTTCTTTTTTTTATTTTGATTCAAACAAACTTGGGGAAAAAAGACATTAATCAGATAATTGGATATTTAAAGACTAGATATCTAATGATATTAAGGAATTTTTGTTAACTTTTTTAAGTATTTAGAGTTATGTTTAAAAAAGAGTCCTTATCTTTTATATTGAATTATTTACAGATGAAATTAGTTAAGTCTTGGTTTTGCTTCAAAATAATACATACAGGAGGGCAGAAAGTAGGTGAGAATATAAATGAAACAATATTAGCCAGGTGTTGATAACTTAAAACTAGGTGGAAACATGGGAGGTGGTTATTACACTGGTCTTTGATTTTTTGTGTGTACTTGAAATTTTCCATTATAAAAACTTTTTTGTTTTGGCTTTAAAGGAATACAAAGGGAAAGAGAAAGGGGAAAACAAAACAAAAGGCCGGGTTCTGCAGAAAGACAGGAAGGAAATCTAACAGAATGCCTGAGTGTTAACCCCTGGATGCATTCCACCTTGTCTACAATGGCCAAATGGAAAGGCCTTGTGTAAGAGCATGGGCCCTGGGTTCAAATCCTGTTCTTCTACCCCCAACTGGGGAGACTTTTGCTACCAGACATCTCAGTGCCTCAGTTTCCCATTTGTAAAGTGGATTTCAAGAATGAATTTTGAAGACCCTTTTCATTTTTCCAAACACAGAGATGAGACTCAATTTTACAAAGTTTATGTGCGTCACCTAAAAAACTGCACGTCCCTTATGGTAAAACCAAGTCAAAAGTCATGGCCTTCATCCTATGAAACAGACAGAAAGGAAACCCCTACCATGCCTGCTTCTCTCCCTACCTCTTTTCATCTCTGTTTTTCCATTTATAGTTAAGAAAGCAAGAAAATTTGCCTAGCACAAAAGTTTTCCCTCTTTTTCTGTCTAGAGGGGAATATGAGTAATGAACTTTTCCATCAGGTTTGTTTTTCCTGGACATGGTGCACCCCCTCCAGCTGCTAAAACATGTGATCCTGAAGGAGACCTTAAATAAACTTAAATGTTCCTTATCGGTCAGTCCCAGTTTGTACTAAATTATGAATTAATTTTCTGTATTTGGTACTTTTCCTTTTTAAACAGAAGTTCTATTCATTCAAAATATTAGTTGAGAAATTTTCCAGGTTCCACATGTTATAGCCCTGAACAAGGCAGAAATGGTCCTGAACCCAATTATTCCTGTGACTGGCTCTTTCCTGATCTCCAGTCTTAATTCAGGAGCTCACTCTCCCCAGACAGCATTCTCCACCCCTCTTTATCATGTCTTCCTGCTTTATTTTCTTCCTAAGTCTTGCTCTTATCTGAAATTACCTCATTTATGAATAAAATTATTTTTTGTTTCATGCCCCCCTCTGGATACCTCTCCTGTTCACCACTGTTCCCCCACTGTCTCAGAAAAAACAAACAAACAAAAAAAACCAGATTTATTTGGCTTATGGTTCTTGGAGGCTGGAAGTCCAAGAACATGGCACTGGCATCTGGCAGGGTCATCACATGGCTGAAGGCAGAAGGGCACACAGGTTCATAGGAAGAAAGAGGAAAAATGTGGGCTGAACTTATCTTTTATTAGAAACCTACCTCCATGATAACTAATCTACTACTGTAATAATGAATTAATTCATTATCATGTCTTAAAGGTCCCACTTCTTTTTTTGTTTGTTTGTTTGTTTATGAGGCAGGGTCTCACTGTGTCACCCAGGCTGGAGTGTAGAGTGGCACAGTCTTGGCTCATTGCAGCCTCAACCTCCTAGGCTCAAGTGATTCTCCTACTTCAGCCTCCTGAGTATGTGGGACTATAGGCACATGCCATCACACTTGGTTAATTTTTGTGTTTTTTGTAGAGATGGAGTTTCACCATATTGCCCTGGCTGGTCTCAAACTCCTGAACTCAAGCAATCTGTTCTTGGCTTCCCAAACTGCTGGGATTACAGGCATGTGCCCCCGCCCCCCACCCCCCGATCTGGCCAGTCCCATCTCTTAATACTGTGAGAATGGCAATTAAATTTTAACATGAGTTTTAGTGGGGACATTCAAACCATAGCACAATGCAAAATGAAAATGTGGGATTCCTTGTTCAAAAATGATGAAGAACTTGTGAGACAGCAGAACACTAAACCAAGCATGAGGCCCTTCTGAACATTGAATCCTGTGGGCGTACATAGGCCACACACCCAGCTCTGATGTCCAATACCTGATAGGCGTTCAAAACAATAATTACAAAATTATTTTTTGTAAAAATAATTTTTTACAATTATTTTTAATTGTAAAAATTTAAATATTTTTGTAATTTTGTAAAAATAATTACAAAAAAGAAAATTTTTCTTAAATTTGCAATGAATGCAAATTTAAGAAAAATCATCAGGTATCCAAGAAGCTCTGACATACAGATTGATAAAAGATTAAAAACAGAAACCAGCATGTGCGTGAAAGGAATGTGTAATTCCTCAATTGCAGAGTTGACTATGAGGTGACAAATAAAGTGATTACTCTTCTCTTTTTGAGAGATGCCAGGTCCAGGCTGCAAATTTGTCGAAGGTCAGAACCATGGTGTTTTCATCTTTGACTTCCTTGTAAGGCCTCTGCATGTATTTGATGCTCAAGAAATATTTGAGCCGAACTGAACTGTTTCTAGAGGCTGAATTAGAGAAAGATGAGAAGTTATGAGGAAATATTTTTTTCTTTAGTGCGAACCTCACTAAACTTAGGAAGAGATGAGCTGGTCTTAAAGTTTGTCCTCTTACTTTATGACAAATGGTTTAGTTCTATGCCCGGCCATCAGAGTTTTGGAAAACTACAATACATTGCCTCTGTTGCAATTTTATGGTGCGTCTGGCATTCATTCAGTTTGTGAAATGTTCTGTGATGAAAGTGATACTTTTGTGATAAAACGCAAAGCTTCTCTTAAAGATAAAAGTCGGGATCCTGCTTCCACATATTTTTCCTTAAATTGGTGGACATATTTCTCTTGTTCCACCCTCACAGTCAATGAAAGCTGCCACAAAGTCACCAATACATATGTAGAAGCTCACCAGTTAGGTGATCATCCAACTGTGTCACAATTTGTATTTTATAGGCACAGTTTCACATAGAAGCTCATATTTCATTTAGACCTATTCCAGGATATAGTTTCATTTTCAGTGGGACTCCTAAACATGGCTCCCCAAGTCTACATTCCCGAATCCCAGGTTAAACCTTGCCTTGTGTCTGGCTGCATGGCAGAAGGCATTTGGAAGAACATTTGCTTCAGGTTGGATATAGCATCAGCTTTGCCACTGTCCTGTTCTGGTCTTTGAATGCCAGTTATCTGGGACCCCTTCTGATTTACTGATTGCAAAACTCCTGTCTGATACCCCACTCCTGCAGGAATTATCCATTTCCTCCCATTTCCTCAAGACTGAATCCCTGGCACCTATGCCCTTGTCCCATCTTTGCTCCTAAAGCCCCACCAAACTCCCCAATCCTGTGTTTATAAGCACCCACATTCTCGAACAGTGTTGGTCAGTGGACTAATGGTGTCAGATTCCAATTATCTTTTCTCACACAAACTGACATATTAGATAGGATCTTTTTGTTCGCAAATAAAGTTTTGTTTGAAAATCAGAACTAGCTTGAGCAGAAACGGAAATTATGGACTCAGTAACTGAAAAAGCCAGGGAATGACTTCAGGTTCAATGGCATTTAGTAATTCAGACAATGACATTGGAGTCTGTCTCTCTCCAACACTCTGTCTGGCATGAGGTTTCCTGGTAGTCCCAGACTCTCATCCAAGCAACTTTGTAACTCCAGAACAAACAAAAACAGAGATACTTCTTCTGTGATCCCTATAACTAATGGATATGGGGTGTATTCGTAAGGGTTCTCTAAAGGGACAGTATTAATAGGATACTATATATAATATATATTATATTGTATGTTATATGTTATATATAATATGTTATATATTATATGTTGTATATTATATAATATGTTATATATTATATGTTATGTTATATATATTATATATATATATATAAAGGGGAGTTTATTAAGCATTAACTCACATTAACTCACATGATCACAAGGTCCCACAATAGGCTGTCTGCAGGCTGAGGAGCAAGGAGAGCCAATCCGAGTCCCCAAACTGAAGAAATTGGAGTCTGATGTTCGAGGTCAGGAGGCATCCAGCATGGGAGAAAAATGTAGGCTGGGAGGCTAAGCCAGTCTTGTCTTATCACATTTTTCTGCCTGCTTTATATTCTAGCCACACTAGCAGCTGATTAGATGGTGCCCACCCAGATCAAGGGTGGGTCTGCCTTTCCCAGCCCACTGACTTAAATGTTAATCTCCTTTGGCAATACCCTCAGAGGCACACCCAGGATCAATACTTGGCATCCTTCAATCCAATCAAGTTGACGCTAAGTATTAACCATCACATTGGGGTAGAGTGATTTTATTGGTCAGTCTGGAATCACATATTCATCCTCTTTATATGGGGATATGGGGTTCCCCCCAACCCCCAGTTATTTGGATAGTGTCCCCATAGAAAAGCAGGGATCCTGTTTCCTAATTTTTTTTTTTTTTTTTTGAGACGGAGTCTTGGTCTGTCATCCAGGCTGGAGTGCAGTGGCGCGATCTCGGCTCACTGCAACCTCTCTCTCCCAGGTTGAAGCAATTCTCCTGCCTCAGCCTCCCAAGTAGCTGGGAAGACAGGCATGTGCCACCACACCTGGCTAATTTTTGTATTTTTAGTAGAGACGGGGTTACGCCATGTTGGCCAGGCTGGTCTCAAACTCCTTACCTCAGGTGATCCGCCCACCTCAGCCTCCCAAAATGCTGAGATTACAGGCGTGAGACACTGCGCCTGGCCTCCTAATTTTAATACTCCTGATAGACTCCCATCTCTATGTGTTCTCACACCATAACCTGAGCTTGCCCAGCCTCCTCCCGAATTTGATCTGTCAACCTTCACCTGGCCCTCAAGCTGCCCTGGCCTCCTGGTTTTAGCCTTGCCTGATCTAGCCCATCTTGCTGCTGAAACTGGCTATCAAAATTCTGATTGTCCTTCAACAGTGAAAACATTTTTACCATGCAATCAGAAATGTCCCACTAGTTCTCTCAGTTGACTCTCCAGCCCAGTAAGAAAAGGTACCATGTATTGAGTTTTTACTGTTATATGTTAACAAATAGAAGGTTCTCTCAAATAAAGTACTATAATAACTCCCCACCTTCCCAACGAGAAGACTCAGAGCAAATGTTTTGGATTAACCTATATAAAAGTATAGAAATGTATATGAAATATTAGAAAATTTACTCCTTATAGTAGGAGTGTCATAACACTTGTTATGCAGATTAATAACTGGAGTGATTTCTTTCTTGATTGAATAATTTTATTCAACTTCTTCACGTGCATCTGTGTGCTGGCACTGAAACAAAAGTCTTCTTTGAGTCATCCTTGTATCACAGCACAGCATCTCCACTTCTGCCCAAGTTGTTTGAGCTATATAGCACTTCTTCAGTCTCCATATGTGATACTTTTCTGGGAATATCATTGACCAGCATTTTTTTTTCCTTTTTCCATTTATCCTATAAGTATATATGCATGAAATAATGTTTAAGTAACTTGTTTCTTCTAACATCCAACCCCTCCAATTGGGAGGTCACGTGCTCACAATTACTAAATCTGTATTAAAGGCTTTGCCTTTTCTCACCTTTTCTACTGATATCATCAAGTGATTTCTATTTTCATCCAAATTTGGCATTGACTGAAGTTGTTACAGGCTGCCGTGTCTTCCCCAGACAATATATTGTGGTCATAGTAATTAGAGTCTTTGCAAGGATTTGAAGATAAAGCTGCTCCCTGGTTTCTGAGGGATTAACATTTTGTGGGGGTAAAGGGAGGTACCCCACCCTGTATTTAGATACCTGTGGTATCTCCCAGGCAAATTCTCTGAGCTTTCCATGAACTATCTCTTTTAATTCCCCCAGCACTCCTGAAGGGTATCAGGATTTTTATCTCCATTTTACAAAGGAGGGAACCAATTCTCAGAAAGATCAAGTAACTTTCCCACAGATATATACAGCTGTAAAACACCAGGTTTCTCTGACTCTAGAGAGTCTTGGAGACTTAGTCTTACGGTTATGTTCTTAACCGTACCATACTCTTGAGCAAAATTCCAGACTGTTCTTTTTTTCAGGTGGGAGGAGCATGATACCCTGTCACAAGCTTTTACTTAATCATTCTTTTTTTTAAAAAAAGTAAATGTATTATTTTTCCTATATTCTATATGTTTTTCTCTCTTCCTTCAAGCATAATGTATTTTAATTATTTGCTATTCACTGAATGACTTTAATAGTAATGATTTCATTAAATGCAAATGGTGAAATGAATCTTTTCTGAGACCACATCACTCTGCCAAGATTTTCTGTTGTGGCTGGCATCTCTGATTAATTTTACTAAGGTTGTTCCATGGAATTCTGAGTTTCTTTCTGAGTGGAAAAGCTGTTGACATCAACTGGCTGTGAGTAGCAAAGTTGAGTTAAATATTATTTTTATTTATATTCATTAAATTCCCAGCCTCATCCAGAACAAGTGTAGAACGAAGAGCCGAAATTGAAGTTTAGATTTGTACATGGCATTGCCTATCTCTGAATAATTACCCAAACTAAAGCTTACATTATCAATGAAGTTTAGAAAACAGTAGATGACATTTCATCATGTTTTAAATGTGTAGTAAAGAAAGCCTTTGAGTGGCCAAAAGAAATAGCAGAAGTTTTTCAGTTGTTTTTGTTTTCCCATTTCTCCCGTGACTCATATTGAAAGGCTTTTGTTTCTAATCAAAGCAACAAACAGTATGGTCATTTCCTTGAGATTATATGGCAGCGGAAGGCGTCGGGGGTTTTTAAGTTCCTACTTCCACTGGTTTGTAGTTGGAGAAAATGCAAGCACATGCGCGCACGCGCACACACACACACAGCACACAAGTCACACAAGTGCTTAATACGTGTGTCTTTTGTCTTAAGCACTGTCTTCAGTTCCTTTAAATGAGCCGAGGTCATGATGGTTCAGAGGTAAGAATGATTTTTTTATGATCTTCCAACTGCAGACTGTGTAACGGTGCTTCTTCAGCTTTAACTGGCATTTCATAGCAACGTCTTGGGCAGATTTTAATATTGTACTGGGGGTGGACTAATCTAAGAACTAATATTGCAGAACCCAACTTGCAGAAAAGGAAATTACAAGAAATGTTTATCTTCACTCTTTTGAAGGAATTACTTTTTCCAAAACGGAGTTGGATGTGCTCTGTTTGATACCTAAGTGAAGATGGTCCTTAAAGACGCCCATCGTCCAGAGGGTTTTCCTGTCATTGTTTTAATGCTATCTTTGCTCCTTTAAAGGTCGTGAAAGGCTGATTTCTTATTTTGCTTTAGAACTTTGGCAAATATGAAGTATGTAATTCCACCTCATCACCCTTTCTTCTGCTCCCACCACTCTCTCCTTTTTTCTACTTTTTCTTTTTTTTTAATTTTAAGAACTTGAGTTTCTTTATGGATGTGGAAAAGACAGAGAGAGGGCAGGAACTGTGTCAGTAAGCAGCACAAAAATGCTCTTTGATTTATAATTGTTCATCGTTTCATCAGCAAGATGTGTTTGGGGCCTTCCCTGTTTTTGTGAACACTTGGCAACAAAAATTCTGTGGTGTCCTAGAGCTCATTAGCAGCCCCTCTGAAAGGATCCTTTGATGTGGGTCCCTGTTTTGCCTCCAGAAAGAAGAAGGAAAATTGAATTTTGTCCTCCAGTCTAGTTTGTGGTGAGGATTCTATGTGATCAGAATTCAGCAGCTCAAGATAGAAACCTCGGAAATGCCATTTTTGGGGACGGCTTCCAATTAATTAATAAAACTTTTATTATTTGTCAGAGGAAGTCCTACATCGTTATTAAAGGGAAGGCTTTTTTTCTTTCCTGCCTTGTAATGTGGTTATGGTAAACTCATTAAGTCCAACTCCATGTGGCCATTTTTCTTCCCTGATGGGTAGATGTTGATGGTGGAGGGGAGGAATATCTGGGTAAAAAACAAAGGAAATTATCTCATCCAGTAGACTGCAAAACTGTGGGGGATAGAAGGAAGTCTGTAGAGGAAGTGGGTAGGATTGGGTAGAGAAGAGAAAAGTCAAAGAAATTAAATATATCACAATAGGAACTGGAATAGCACCCTTTTGCCATAATATAACAACATAATAGTGTAGCCCTAGAAATGAGTCCATTATCTCTAAATCAGTCCTATCTAAAGGTATCCAATATCTGAAGAAGTGGAAAAGAATATAATCTTATCCAAATGCAGTCCTGTGACCTGGATTCTAAGTGGTATTATGGTGACCTAAAGCCTCATTATAAATGATCCTGTTCTTAAGATTCAGGCCATAGAACCTCCTGAGAAGTAAGACTATCTAGTTATGCAGCCCTTTCAGGGCTCAGAAATTACAGCTCTTAGCAGAGGGTCTAAAATATTCCCAGACATACCACGTTCCACTCCAGAGCATACTCTGTGTGTTCCACTGTGTTCAGTCCTACATTTGGGGTATGCAGGGAAGTTGTTACTACTAGAATGGAGGTTCCTGCAGACAGGTAGAGATGTGGAGAGAATTCCCAGTAACTATCAGGAGGCAGGGTGATGGGTGGTGGACAAATTTTATTGGCTGAGCGGAATTGTTAGATATATTTATGCCATGGAACATTTCCAGAAGAAACCTTGTAAGTCACTTTGTCCAATCTCCTCATTCTGTTACTGAAGAGATTAAAATCCAGAGAGGATGAGGAATTTTTCTAAGACTTCCTATCCCATTAGGGGCAGGGCACAGCCTGGATTCTGGATCTCCTGAGTTCCGAATCTATGCTCTGTCCACCCTTTGTCTTTTCTGGGCCAGAGGATGATTTTGCCTAATTTCCAGCATCTCTGAATTTCATGCAGCAAGAATTTCTTTTCATGGGTGCGTGCATCTTGGAATAGAAAGGTGGTAGCTGCATCTAAATGAGATTCTGCTTTCTGTTCTGCATGGCTTCCAATTGCTAGCAGAAGCCTGTGCACAGGTGCACAAAAGACCCCAGGAAAAGAACTACATGTCTTGTCTCTTATCACAAAAAGCTATAGTGCTAGGTAAAACTATAATAAAACACTTTCTCTTTGTTTCAAAAATATTGTGACAACCTGAAAATCTTAGTGAGTTCTCAGCAGAGGCCTGTCTTGGGATCATAATTCAAGTATGAGACTTACATTTGTCCCTGAGGTAGATTCTGTCAAGCTCCAATTAAGACTTTTCTCGCTTGATGTTGGAAAACTAGAAACATTTTTAAATGCAATATTTTCCTAAACTGGAAAAGTAAACCTGAGTACAGGTAAACTATACATTAATATATGTTTATGTGATTTGGCAATGTTGAACAATCAATTTATTATTCCAATAACAGCAATCTAAGAAAAGGAAGGTATTGGGCATATGCCCTGTATACTTCACATGCTTTTTTTCTTCCCCCACTTAGAGGAAGCTTTTGTAGATGGGGCTGTAAAGGTATGCACACTTCTGTTGTCTTGTATTGGTTTATTTTCTCCTTTGGTTTTCTTTTCTTCTTTCCTTGTAAATTGAAATGAACAATTCTGCAGACGTTGTACTTACTCTTTCAGGAACACATTTTTATACTATCATTTCTATTAGGTGTTTCTAGATTCAGGTTTTCTAGTCAGGAGGGACAGTAGTCCAGAAGCTGGTCTTCTATAAAGGAGAATCTTTATCCTATACAACAGTATGGTGCAGCTGAAAAGCCCAGTAGACAAGAGAGAGAGAATTGGACTCCAGGTCTAATTCTGCCACTTACCGACAAGCTATGTGGTCTTGGGAGCTAATTTTTCCTATTCAGTCCTCGGAATCCACATTGATGAGTGAAGGGATTAGACTAATGCTGAGGCTATTTTTCAGCTTAGAAATGCTCTGTAACTCCTAATTATTTGTAGTCATTTCCCTATTACCCAAATATATTATAGCTCTATCTGTCATTCTGTTTACCTCCATCTCTCTCCCTCTTTCCCTTCCTTTCCTCCCTCCTTCTCTCCTTTTTCTCCCCCTTCTTTCTTCCTTTCCACTGATATCCTCCTTTTCACATAGAAAGAAATTCAGGGCACAGGCTAAAATGGCCCAGATGCCTGTAGAGCCACTGGCAGTATATGGATAGGGACAAACTAAGTAAGGCAAGGTTGGAAATGGAGAAATTACTCATGCCACTAATTGGAGTCAGGCATTGAGATACTGTCTAGGAAGAAATCAGGATCTTTGGTAATGGATGCAACTCTTAGATTGAAATTTGACACTGGCCCTTGGATTCCAAATTATTTAAAAGTCAACACATATTCTCTGGGTATGTACTGCACCAGCAATGTGTCAGACTTGGGCTTACAGAGGTGAATAAGAGGCAGCCACTATACTTATGAGGCCATGACCAGCTGGGGAATATAAATAGGAATTCTCCAGTAACTCTCTGTAGCTCCTACAAGCTTGACTTTTAGTTCATTTGCAACTCACTCTTGGGGAGTATAGAAACTGTTAAGACGAGCCGGCTGTGGTGGCTCATGCCTGTAATCCCAGCACTTTGGGAGGCTGAGGCGGTCAGATCACTTGAGACCAGGAGTTTGATACCAGCCTGGCCAATGTGGTGAGACACCGTCTCTATTAAAACTACAAAAATTAGCCGGGCATCGTGGCACGCACCTGTAATCCCAACTACTCGGGAGGCTGAGGCAGGAGAATTGCTTGAACCCAGGAGGCGGAGGTTGCAGTGAGCCAGGATCGCCCCACTGCCCTGCAGCCTGAGTGACAGAGCGAGACCCTGTCTCAAAAAAAAAAAAAAAAAAAAAAAAAAGCTGTTAAGACAAAATGGCTGTAAGTAGTGGAGTTTAATTAATATGATTTTTAGGTCAAGAGATTAAATTGACAGGGGTATATCCAGGTAAGAATTGAATAATGTGAACTAAGACAAACAAACAGTGACCCTAAAGCATTCAGGAGTCCACGGTTAAAAATTCTGTTTTTGATAGGCTCTATCCACACTAAATAGACAAAGAGAGGAAGTGTCCAGAGTGGAGTGTTAGCATGAGGCTTTGCATGTAAATCCTACTTTGTCATTTACAAACTGAGTGACCTCCCCTCTGGGCTTCTGATGCCGGTAATTAAAACTACCTTTTCAGCCTAACGCAGTGGCTCATGCCTTCAATTCCAGCACTTTGGAGATTGAGACAGGAAGATCACTTGAGGCCAGGAGGTCAAAACCAGCCTGTGCAACATAGCAAGACCCTATCTCTACAAAATTTTTAAAAATTAGGCAGGTGTGGTGGTGTGCCTCTGTAGTCCCAGCAACTCAGGAAGTTGAAGCAGGAGGATTGCTTGATCCCAGGAGTTCAAGGCTGAAGTGAGCTGTGGATTGTGCCACTGCACTCCAGCCTGGGTGACAGAGCAAGACCCTGTCTCTAAAAATAAAATAAAATATTTTAAAACTACCTTTTAACAAATCTCTCCCTATCCCTTCTTCCCCCACCCTTCCTAGCCTCTAGTATTTGTTAAAGGATGCAAAATTACAGCTAGACAGGAGGAATAAGTTCTAGTGTTCTATAGCACTATAGGGTGACTGTAGTTAGCACTAATATATAGTTTCAAATAGGAGGATATTGAATGTTCCCAACATAAAGAAATGATAAATGTTTGAAATGATGGGTATACTAATTACCCTGATCTAATCACTATAGATGATATAGACTATTATCAATTTAGAATTAAAACTACATTTTAATGTTATTGAGGGGGTTAGAGCTAGCATCTGGCACTGAAGTACCTAATAAGTGGCAGTTACTTTTGTTTAATAATATTATCATACAACTATCCCAAATATGGCAAATGATGACAGTGGTGTCATAAAAATATTTAGACACGATCAGAAGATTGAGTGTACAAAGTAATGAATGGGTAATCTTTTTTCAGGGCCTGTAATGTTCATAATAATATAAATAGAAACCAGTTATTCATTAGCCCACATCCGAATCTCTCTGCATCTTGACAGTGTCTGGATATCCCATCGGCGTTCTGTCATTTGGACACATGAGATCACTTGACTCTGCACTTTGTCTGGATTTCACTGGGCAAAAGTTCACAAATAAGTAATCACAGTATGTCCATTGCAGACTTTGGTCTTGCCTTCAGGTCAAGTGTTCATCTTTTTAAGGACCTGTTTCTCAATCACTTTAAGGACATGGACTGAATACAAATCTGGGTCCAGGAAGTTATAAAAAGTCTTCCTGGAAAGATTCTCATTAACATATTTTGCCTATGTTTATGGGGGGAAGTATTTGCAAGCTTCTCTAATGTCATTAGTAGACCTGAGAGAGGTCACAGCTTAAGAACTACAGCCCTAAGTGAGCTGTGTGTATCTTTCAGAGAAATGGTGAGAAACCATTTGGCCTTTGTGTGTGATGCCTGTCTTAGTCCATTATTGTGCTGCTACAACAGAGTAACTGCAACTCAGTAATTTATAAAGAGCAGAAATTTATTTTTCACAGTGTGAGGCTGGGACATCTAAGATCAAGGGGCTGGCACTCAATTTGTTAAGGGCCATCTTGCTATATTCTCACATGGCAAAAGGCGAAAAGGCAAGCTTCCCAAACGCTGCATGAAGTCTATTTTATAAGGGCTTTAATCCCATTAAGTAGAGAGAGCAACCTTCAAGGCTTAATCACCTCCTAAAGGCCCTGCCTCTTAATACTACAGACATTGGCAACACCTGAATTTTGGAGGGACTACGAATCATAGCAATGCCCAAGAAACAACGTTTTCTGGAACTCTTTAGCATCTAACTGTATTTGAGCCTGCCAGAAGTGTGGTGTCCTGTAATTGACATGGGCTCTATGGAAGGTATTTAGAATGTAAGAGCAAGCTTTGCCACCTCCACTCCTGCAGCTATTTATACTGTTCCTCTGGGAGCAGGAATCATACCTTTAGCAACACCAGGTGCAGAGAAGGCAGATTCCCTCTTGGTATTTGGCCTTGTGTTGAGTTGAGAGTGAGGTCATTCTAGTGGGACCTGAAAGTAATTGCTGTATTCACCATTAGAACAGTCATCTGGCTTTAGGGGATTCATCTGTAAATCTGCAGAGATTTTTTTTTCAGTAACCACTGCATTTGAGTTGGAAGAATAGGAGGTTGTTCGTGGTAACTGCACATCTCCTAGTGCCCACCTTGAGATGCAAACAGCCCTCTTCATTAGAACAAGGACTGAGGTCCAAGGAGCCTCACTCGTCTTGCTTTACAATTTTCTTTTTTCCTTCTTTTTGAAAGAAACCATTGATCAGTCAGTGATCTTTTAACTACTATGTATGAAAAAGAGTGCCATGGTGTCTTCCCAATTTTTGTAAAATGAATATGCAACTCCATTTTTTATTTTTTTATTTTATATGCAACTCCATTTTTAAATTATTTTTCGCAACTCCATTTTTTTTATTTTGCGACTCCATTTTTTATTTTTTATTGAGTAGCCTCTTTTGCAAAGTGCATGCTATAAGCTGAGAGTACAGTGGTTAGCAAGACAAAGTACCTAGAGGCAGACATTAAATAACAAAATACATCATTATTTAAACACAATTGTGAAAACTGGTGCAACAAAGAAGTATAGAGAACTAAAAGACAATTAAGCTCATAGTAAGAGCTATGGAACCCAAAACTATTCGAAACACTCTGTGTGCATCAGCTCACTTAAACCTCATACTGTGTTACCTCCATGATGCAGATCAGGAAACCAGGTAACAAAGAGATGAAGTCGTCTGCCCATGGTGGTGACACTGGCAAAGCATCTAAGCCATGATTTGAACCCTGGGTGGTCTGACTGCAGGATCTTCACCCATAACCACTGCATGACGGCTCCTATGAAAACATGACTTTTAGAACAAGATCACATCCTTTGCAAAAACATCGATGGAGCTGGAGGCCATTATCCTTAGCCAATTAATGCAGAAAACCAAATATCATATGTTCTCACTTATAAGTGGGAGCTAAATAATGAGAACACAGGACACAAAGAGGGGAACAACAGACACCAAGGCAAGGGTAAAGGGTGGGAGGAGGGAAAGTATCAGAAAAAATAACCATCAGGTACTGTACTATATGCTTAGTACCTGTGTGATGAAATCATCTGTACACTAAACCCCCATGATGTGAGTTTACCTTTATAACAAACCTGTACATGTACCCCTGAGCCTAAAAGTTTAACAAAAATAAAAAACAGAAATAATGACTTTTAATCTATGTTTTTAGAGATGAGTTGGGTTAGTCAGGCACTTTCCCCACCCCCTCATGCCTTGAGCTAGAAAGGAGATCTTACAGAGGAAGGCAATGTGGCTGGGGCCCAGGGAGTAAGAGGAAATTAACACAAGACCAGGGGAAGAGTGGGCAGGAACCACGCAGTGCAGGGCTTGGTAGGCCGCCTCGGGGATGGGAGCTTTTTTCTGATTGAATTAGGTTCAATCAGAACCTAATTGGTTGGCTCTGAAGTTAAACTGCCCCGTCAAGAATCCTCTCTCAGGGGACCTGCATGCCTGTGATATGAAGCCACTGAAGGGTGTTCTCCTGAGCTGGCTGGATTATTTCACATCAATTTAATATTGTGGATGTGGAGAGCAGGCTGCCTGGGGATATTTCATCTGTTTTGCTGACTTGTCCCATGGACGTCTCTCCCAAGTCAAAATGTTTTCCGCCTTTTTAGAGGCCTGCGGGACTATATTTGCCTTTTTTGTTTTCATTTTTTTTATTATACTTTAAGTTCTGGGATACATTTATTTTTCTTAATGGTTCATGTAGCTACATCGTTCCTGTGACAGGTTCAGTAATTAATAGTCATCATGGCTAACGCTGAGTGCCAGGCATTGTGCTGGGTGCTTTCCACGAATTCTCCTGTTGCCTTCTCAATTCTGTGGGGCAGATACTGTCATTATCCATATTTTTCAGATAAAGAAACAGACTAAAAGGGATTAAACGAGTTGCCCAGAGTCCCACGGGCTAGTGTCAGAGTTAGGTCTCGCACACAGGTTTTCCTGATTCCAAAGTCCATGCTTGACTCTCCACTGTCGCCTCCCCACATGTGGAACTTCTTATTTTATGGATGCAAAAACTGTCCAAAGTTAATGATAGAACTGATTATAAAACTCAGGTTTGACATTAAGTTTCACTTTCTAGGCCAATAGTTAAATCTCATAAGAAAAAAAAAATAAAGAAAATGAAAGGAAACTGAACAGAACACCAGGACCTTCACCATGACCTGAAGCAGGCTTGCAAACATGTTACACTTTTACCAGCCCACAGACCAGCTGAGTCAGTCACACTGGCATAAATAGAGGAATCTAAAGCAAATGGCAGCGGGTGTGTAGGGATCTGTGCTTGGATATTAACCCATGAGGAGTCTGGGAGAGAGAACAAAGGGGCAGAGAAGAATAGTTTTAATAGGTATTGGGTGCTTACTATGTGCCAGGCACTGTGCTAAGTTATTTATAGCTATTCACTAATTTGGTTTTATTGGTGTTTTTTGTTTTTTAACTTTTATTTTAGTTTCAGGAGTACATGTACAGGTTGGTTCTGTAGATAAATTGAGTATCATGGGGGTTTGGTGTACATATTATTTTGTTACTCAGGTAATAAGCATAGTACTCAATAGGTAGATTTTTGATCCTCACCCTCCTCCTACCCTCCACCCTCAAGTAGGCCTTGGTGTCTGTTGTTCCCTTCTTTGTGTCCATGTGTACTCAATGTTTAGCTCCCACTTACAGGTGAGAACATGCAGTGTTTGGGTTTCTGTGCCTTTATTAATTTGCTTATGATAATGACCTCCAGCTCCACTCATGTTATTGCAAATGACATTATCTCACTTTTTTATGGCTGTGTAGTATTCCATGGTATATATGTGACACACTTTCTTTATCTGTTCTACCATTAATGGACATTTAGGTTGATTTCATGTCTTTGCCATTGTGTTTGTTTGTTTTTGTTTTTTGAGACAGTCTCACTCTGTTGCCCAGGCTAGAGTGCAGTGGCATGATCTTGGCTCACTGCAACCTCTGCCTCCTGGGTTCAAGCAATTCTGCCTCAGCCTCCAAAAGTAGCTGGGATTACAGGCATGCGCCACCATGCCTGGCTAATTTTTTTGTACTTTTAGTAGAGACTGGGTTTCTCCATGTTGACCAGGCTGGTCTCGAACTCCTGACCTCATGTGATCCACCCACTTCGGCCTCCCAAAGTGCTGGGATTACAGGAGTGAGCCACCACACCCGGCCAAGCCATTGTGGGTATTCACTCATTTGATCCTCACAACAACCTTATGAAGTTGGTCGTGTTTGCATGCCCATTTTACAGATGAGTACCAGTGCAAAAAGCCTTTTGGATTATTTCTCATTCTTCCATTTTTGCCTCACCCACTCCAGTCTGGTCTCCTCACAGTAAGCAGACTTATCCTTTATAAATAGCCCCAGATTATCTTCTCCATGCCTAAAAGCCTCCATTGGCTTTTTGCTGCATTTGAAACAAACTATACTTCTTACTATGGCCCACAATGCAGTGCATGAATCTAGCCCAGTGGTTTCAGACTTCAGCAGGCATGAGAGTGACCTGGAAGGCTGTGAACACACAGATTGCCGGGTGCCACTCTGTATTCCTATCAGGCTCCAGTTGATGCTGCTGTCAGTCCTAAGACCACACTTCAAGAACCACTGATGAGCCCCTCATTAACTCTTAAGCTTGTCTCTTGTTCTCTCCCTCTTGGTGACCAAGCTCCAGCCACATTTGTTGCCTTTTCTTTTTCTTCTTATATTGTGCATTCTCCATAGGGTGACTTCACCCCCAAGGGAAGTTGTAATTGGTTCTTGAGGGGTAAAGAAAATCTTCGGTATTAAAATTTCAGCCCTTCAAAACTCAGTTCTCAGCGGGGTGTGGTGGCTCACACCTATAATCCCAGCACTTTGGGATGCTGAGGTGGGCAGATCACTTGAGGTCAGGAGTTCAAAACCAGCCTGGCCAATATGGTGAAACCCTGTCTCTACTAAAAATATAAAAATTATCTGGGCATGGTGGCATGCACCTGTAATCCCAGCTACTCAGGAGACTGAGGCAGGAGAATCACCTGAACCTAGGAGGTGGAGGTTGCAGTAAGGTGAGATCGCAGCCTGGGTGACAGAGTGAGACTCTGTCTCAAAAAACAAAAAACAAAAAACAAAAAAACCCCAAGTCTGTCCTGCCCAGCAGATAAGATATAAAGTATATCTGTGGTATTAACATTTCATGGGGGAGGAAGGTATTGGGGGGAAAAGGTGCCTAGAAAGGCTCCTTAAGAGTGCAGTTATGGGGCCAGGTGCAGTGGCTCATGCCTGTAATCCCAACACTTTGGGAAGCCGAAGTGGGCAGATCACAAGGATGCAAAAATTAGCCGGGCATGGTGTTGCGTGCCTGTAATCCCAGCTACTCAGGAGGCTGAGGCAGGAGAATTGCTTGAACCTGGGAGGCAGAGGTTGCAGTGAGCCGAGATCACGCCACTGCACTCCAGCCTGGGCAACAGAGCAAGACTCCATCTCGGGGGGAAAAAAAAAAAGTGCAATAATGAAAAAAAAAAAAGTTATGCAACAATGTCTTAACCCAAGTATGTTCTGCCTCAGGGCCTTTGCACTTGTGATCTCTGTCTGTAACATGCTTTTACCAGATCTGCCAAGGCTGAATCCTCATCATTGCTATTTCTGACTAAATGTTGCCTCCTCAAATAGCCCTTTCCTAACTGCTTTATTTGTAGCATTTTAGAGAGTGTCTCACTCTGTCACCCAAGCTGGAGTGCAGTGGTGTGACCATAGCTCATAGCTCAGGGCATAACTCATAGCTCACTGCAGCCTCAAACTCCCGGGCTCAAGCAATCCTTCTTCCTCGGCCTCCAAAAGTGCTGGGATTACAGGTGTGAACCACTGACCCAGCCTGCTCTGTCTAAAATAACAACTCTCCCCATCACATTAGTCTGTATTCTCATTTTCATGGTACTTAACACGATCTGAAATCACCCTGTATGTTGCTTGATTTGCTTGTTTCCTGGCTTTCTCCTTCGCTGGCAAGTCTTTGAGAGAGGAGCACTTGACTCTCTGGCTTGTGTCACTGTTGAGTCCCCAGAGCCTATTATAAACTCTGGAACACAATAAGAGCTTGATGAATATTTGTGAATATGTGAATGGATGCTAATTACACAGTGGATAAAGCAGTGGAGCTAAGATTTGGACTCAGGTGCTCAGATTTCAAATCCCCTATTTAGCAACTACTGAAACCCAGGGGTCATTGAATGGAAGGTACCCAGCAGGAAGAATGCTGTCACAGTTAACTGGGCCTACAGATGACAGTGCTTAACCTCTGAGTTATACAAAAGGCACAGTGAAGAAGCAAAATTTTCCCCCTAAATTCCCCAGATCATTTAATTTCAGTCCCACATTGTATTTTTTTAAATTTTTTTTTTTTTTGTAGAGATAGGGTTTCACCATGTTGTCCAGGCTGGACTTGAACTCCTGGCCTCAAGCAATCCGCCCACCTCCGCCTCCCAAAGTGCTGGGATTTATAGGCATGAACCACCGCACCTGGCCTCCCCATCATTTTATTTTCTCCCATGGCTATCACCACCAGGAGGAAGAGAGGGAGGGGGACCTCAGTGGTGATTTTATGCTAAGGATTATGGGTAACATCATCCCCCCATTTTACAAATGAGACTGGGGTTCAAAAAGCTTAGTTAAGTGTCTAAGGCCACAGAGTCAGTGATTAAAGAGGATGTGAAGCCAGCCTGCTTTGTCTTCTTCTGGAGCCTCTCCTTGAGGCTGACACACCTGATCATAGACTCATTATCTTAAGAGTGTTAGCCATATCCAGTGGCCAGCACACTCTAGACACTTCTGTTATTGTAGAGAGACCTGTTAGAGATGGATGCAAGAGATTTTCCCTTTTTTAGCCTTGCCTCTGCTGTCGGGAAAGTGGGAAGTTTGCTTTAAATGACATATCTCATGATCTGTAAATAAAAGAAAAATAATTTCTGGTCACTTCAATTATGGCATAAGATTCAATTATCTGACACCCACCCTCACCGTCTCCCCAACAAAACTGTGTAGTCACTACTTTATCCTCAAAAACCTGGCACAGAATAGGTGCTCAAAAAATAGTCATTCGCTGGAAAGCCAACAAAACAATGAATGAAGCCAGCAAAATGGACCATGTTCACGATTTGATGGAAATTGGATATTTTATTATGTAATCAGAAGAAAGAATGATAAAATAGAGTAATTGCCAATTACAGGGAAAAAACAGTCCAGATTGTCCCCTATGTTATTAAAGCTTAATTAATACCTTACTCCTGTGCTGCAGAAGAGGTACCTATGAATTTCTGTAGCAACTAACCAGAACTCAAATTGGCTGTAACACAGAGACCATTGTAATGGAAAAAAACTGAAAGTTCTACAAGGATTTCTAATTCTCAACCAAAATATTCATGGAAATCTGGGGGTGATCTGGCTCATTTGACTTTTTCAGGTTCATATCTTTTTTCTCCACGTTCCATCCCTGTCTGCACCACGGGATTCCCTTTTCTTGTTTAAGCAAATCATTTCTCTTTGATGAAACTCTTCCTTGCGCCAGTGCACTAAAGCCTTCAGGACTCTGACAGTAGTTGGAATAGTTCACAAGCCAGAAAAACCAGAGCTTTTATCTCCAGGACTGTTGCCGAATTCTCCAAATTTTTTAAAAGTGTGTATTTTTTTCATTGACTACAGCAGTCTAATAAAAGGCTTCAGGGACTGGCAGGCTGAGCCATCGAGGCAGCCAAGACCGAGCACTGCAGATTCCCAAAAGCATCCCTGGTTTGGGAGAGCTGCATTCAGCTTACAATTCTAGTTTAATGTGATGGAAAGGCTTCCCACTGTAAAAGGCACAAGATGAAGCATTGCATACAGGAACTGGCTTATATCTTAGTTTGATATTTTTAAACTCTACTTTTTGGTGAATGCTCTTGTTAAGGACCAGGAGATGGTTTGAGGCGATAGAAAAAAGGAGTTCCTGGCTGGGCACCGTGGATAATGCCTGTAATCCCAGCACTTTGGGAGGCCAAGGCGGGAGGATTGTTGGAGCCCAGGAGTTTCAGAATAGCCTGGGCAAAATTGCAAGACCCCATCTCTACAAAAAAAAAAAAGTAGCAAAGTGTGGTGGTGCACACCTGTAGTCCTAGCTACTGGGGAAGCTGAAGTAGGAAGATCATTTGAGCTCAGGAGTTCAAGGCTGCAGTGAGTCATGATCGCACCACTGCACTCCAGCCTGGGCAATGGAGTGAGACCCTGTCTCAAAATAAATAAAGAAAAAGAAAAGAAAGAAAGGAACAGCTATCAGGAGTCTTGTCTCATTTACCTTTGTGACCACAAGGGAGGAAGAAGTCCCTGGGGAGTCAGACAGGTATGATACCTGATCTTGACCTCCCTCTAAGTAGCCGGTGACTTCAGGCAAGCCATGTGCCCTCTCTGAGTAGCTGCTTCTTTGCGCCTCAGTGACCTCATCTGTAAAATGGGGGTATGACATTTCTGGCACATTGAGACTCCTTGTAAAGTTCAAAAGAGGAAATAGAGGTGAAAGCACTAGAAATTTAAGGCACTCCAGACAGGCGAGGTGATGATGGAACATTCAGACTAGGTTTGTTTTTGTTGTTGTTGTTGTTGTTTTCAGACTAGGTTTGTATGTGGCCAGACCTGCCTGCTCCCTTCTCTTCTGCAAGGTCCAGGGACAGAGTGGAACCTGCTCACCACCTGCCCGGCACCTGAACATGGCCTTTGGGAGCATTCATCCTGAAGGAGTCTGTATCAATTGCTTGGTGTGTGTTTGTTTGTTTTTTCTGAGATGGAGTCTCACTGTCACCCAGACTGGAGTGCAGTGGCGTGATCTCGGCTCACTACAACCTCCGGCCTCCTGGGTCCAAGCAATTCTGTGCCTCAGCCTCCCAAGTAGCTGGGATTACAGGCGCCAGCCACCGCACCTGGCTAAGTTTTGTATTTTTAGTAGAACCAGGGTTTCATCATCTTGACCGGGCTAGTCTTGAACCCCTGACCTCTTGATCCACCCACGTTGGCCTCCCAAAGTGCTGGGATTACAGGCATGAGCCACCACGCCCAGCCAATTGCTTGATTTTTATTAGTGAAAAGTATATTATTATTAACAATTATTAATATTACCATTTATAGAGTGTGTACTCTGCCAAATATTTTATATATCTTATCTCATGTGAGCCACCCAGCCCTGGGAAGTGAGTGTGCTCTGAGTTTCTCCATTTTCAGACAAGAAAACCAAGGGTCAAGAGAAGTGAGGTAAGCGATACAAGGTCATACAGGTGGTATAGAGCAGAGCTGGGATTTCAGTCCAAGTCTGTGCTCTTGACCCTCACACTTCTTAAATAATTACACCGTACTTTAAAAAGTAATAATATGGAATGCTAACAGTGCACTAGGCAAAATTATCTCCATTTCACAGCTGCTACTCAGACAGGATACATGGCTTGCCTAAAGTCACCAGCTTTAGTTAGAGGGCGGGCCAGGATCAGATATCATACCTGTCTGACTCCCCGGGGACTGCTCCCAAGCACGGCCCTGTGCCGAGGGGCTGAGTGGCCAGCTGCATCCAGTGTTATCCCCCTGCCTAAAGCAAGAGTGATCGAAATTTCAAATTCTGGAATTTAATGACTCCTCAATGAGTTTGCATAATCCCCTGTCCAGGCCACTCTTACCAGAAGCACCAACGCTTTTTTAAGTGACCCCACTCCACCCTCCCCACCCTTCAGAAATACTATTAAAGAGCAAGTCTAAGAAACAGCTTTGAGATAGGGACACAGGGGAAAATATTTGGTTCCCTGGATACAGCCTTGAGTGTTGGGTGAGATTTCCTCTCACAAGACACGTCCCTTCTGATGGAGGCAGAACAGAACTGAGATTAGAACAGAGCAGAACAGAAGTGGGAGAAACTTGCCGACAGAGCATAATGACATGTGCTCAAATCTGCTTGTGAATGAAAAAGCTGGAAACGTCTTCCACCGGTGCTTTAAGGTCATGGCAGCCTCCTTCAGCAGGGAAAAGATTCCAGAAAGATAGCAGCAACACAACTGGGAGGCATCTAGCAATTAAGTGGCAAAAGAGGCCGGGCATGGTGGCTCACACCTGTAATCCCAGCACTTTGGGAGGCTGAGGCAGGAGGATCACTTAAGCCCAGGAGTTCAAAACCAGACTGGGCAACATAGTGAGACCCTGTCTCTATTGTAAAATACATAGATAATTTAAAAAAAAAACAAAAACAAAAAAAAACAAGGCAGCCGGGCAGGGTGGCTCACGCCTGTAATCCCAGAACTGTGGGAGGCTGAGGCGGGTGGATCACGAGGTCAGAAGTTCAAGACCAGCCTGACCAACATGGTGAAACGTTGTCTCTACTGAAAATACAAAAATTAGCCAGGTATATTTCCGTGCGCCTGTAATCCCAGCTACTCAGGAGGCTAAGACAGGAGAATCGCTTGAAACCAGGAGGCAGAGGTTGCAGTGAGCTGAGATTGCCCCATTGCACTCCAGCCTGGGTGACAGAGTGAGACTCCATCTCAAAAAAAAAAAAAAGGCAAAAGAATCAAAACATAATGTTATATACCTTGAATATATACAATATTAAAAAAAAAAAAAAAAGACAAAGGAGTCACTCAGCTTCAAAGAAGAAATTGGTAGAAAACTCAGAAATGGACCAGGAGATGGAAATGAAGGAAGATTGACTCATTCGTTCATTCCACAAATATTTATTGAGCCCCAGGAGGAGCTAGGCACTATCTTAGGGGCTAGGAAAACACCAGGAAATGAAACAAATCTCCGCGTTTTTGGAACTTACATTCCGGTGGCAAAAGAGCTGGAAAGGCAAATGACATGGAGGATCTGATATTAGAGTTGCCATCCAAGGTCAGGAGACCTTCATCAATGAGCTATGCACTGCGGATTTCTTGAAGTATAATGATAAATTTATTTTTAACTAATCCCAGCACTTTGGGAGACCGAGACGGGCGGATCACGAGGTCAGGAGATCGAGACCATCCTGGCTAACACAGCGAAACCCCGTCTCTACTAAAAATTACAAAAAAAAAAAAAACTAGCTGGGCGTGGTGGCGGGCGCCTGTAGTCCCAGCTACTCGGGAGGCTGAGGCAGGAGAATGGTGTGAACCCGGGAGGTGGAGCTTGCAGTGAGCCGAGATCCGGCTACTGCACTCCAGCCTGGGTGACAGAGCGAGACTCCATCTCAAAAAAAATAATAATAATAATAATAATAAATTTATTTTTAACTTTTAGGTTCAGGGGGTACATGTGAAGATTTGTTACACAGGTAAACTCGTGTCACGGGGGTTTATTGTACAGATTATTTCATCAGCCAAGTATTAAGCCCAGTACCCAATAATAAATTATAACAAATTCCAGCACTTTGGGAGGCTGAGGCAGGCAGATCACCTGAGGTCGGGAGTTCGAGACCAGCCTGGCCAACATAGTGAAACCCCGTCTCTACTGAAAATACAAAAAAAAATTAGCTGGGCGGTGGCGGGCGCCTATAATCCCAGCTACTTGGGAGGCTGAGGCAGGAGAATCGCTTGAACCTGGGAGGCGGAGGTTGCAGCAAGCCAAGATCATACCATTGCACTCCAGCCCAGGCAAAAGTGTGAGACTCCTTCTAAAAAAAAAAAAAAAAAGCTGGGCATAGTGGTGCATGCCTGTAGTCCCAGCCAACTTGAGGGCTGAGGTAGAAGAATTGCTTGAATCTGGGAGGCAGAAGTTACAGTGAGCAGAGACTGCGCTATTCCACTCCAGCCTGGGTGACAGAGTGAGACTCTGTCTCAAAACATAAAAATAAAAATAAAAAAATAAATTGTAACAGTCACCTTTATGCTGGTCTCTGTTTGCCAAGTTCTGTGCACAACAACCCTGGAAGGTATTAGTAAATCTATTTTAGAGATTCAAAATAGTAAGTCCTACTAAAGTTAAGTAAGCTGGGCTTCGAACACAATTCTCTCTAAACCTGAAGCCTCTGTTCATCTTTATCACGTGGTCTTTCAGTGGCCTCCACATCCTGAGTGTTCTGACTATCACTTTCTCCACTGGCATGCTGGTAAATGTTTCTCAGCTGTTACCGGAAAGTGGTCCTGATCCAGAGCCCAAGAGAGGGTTCTTAGATCTCAAGCCGGAAAGAATTTATGATGAGTCCATAGAGTAAAGTGAAAGCAAGTTTATTAGAGAAGTAAAGAAACAAAAGAATGGCTACTCCATAGGCAGAGTAGCACCGAGAGCTGCTAGATGGTTATTTTTATGATTATTTCTTGATCATATGCTAAACAAGGGTGGATTATTCATGAATTTTCCAGGAAACGGGCAGGCGGTTCCCAGAAATGAGGGTTCTTTCCGTTTTTAGATGATATAGTATAACTTCTGGACGTTGCCATGGCATTTGTAAACTGTCATGGTGCTGGTGAGAATGTTTTAAAGTATGCTATTGCATTATAATTAGCGTATAATGAGCAGTGAGGACTACCAGAGGTCTTTTTTCCTCACCTTCTTGGTTTTGGTGGGTTTTGGCTGGCTTCTTTGCTGCGTCCTGTTTTATCAGCTGAGTCTTTATGACCTGTATCTCGTGATACCAGCCCTGCTGACCTCCTATCTCATCCTGTGACTAAGAATGCCTGACCTCCTGCGAATGCAGCCCAGTAGGTCTCAGCCTTATTTTACCCAGGTCCTATTCAAGATGGAGTCACTCCAGTGCAAACACCTCTGACACAACCAGCTCTGGGGAAAAAAAGGACACTGATTTGCAGCACTTGCCATTTTCTGTGGTATAAATACTCTCACCTTGACTGACTTACTGATCTGGGAAGAGATGAGCAGTAGCATATTATTAAATGGTATTACTGCCATGCAGATACAATAACCACAAGAGCAGAGGTCATAGTAAATATAGTAAAACAATTGGAAAGTGAAGAGTTTTTTTACCTTTGCTTTTAATGCAATTTATTTCATTGTAAGTTCATGTACTTTAATATTGGTTGTACCTAACAACCAGCTTGAAAATGGGACAGTGGACTTTTGTGAGTGGCCAAGAGCCGACTCTCCACCATCATTCTGTCTCTCAAAACATCTTTCCCCCCAGTTGTATTCCCTGGTGCTTGCCAAGAAATGTGGTTTTTTTTGACTCCTTTTTCATATTTCTGTGTTCTCCTGACCTGTGGCTTCCAGTTTTGTTTTTTTTTAAATCTTTGAATCCCACATTAGCTTCAAAAAATGTCTGCATCGCATTTGAAAACACAGCCTGCATTAGGCGTCAAGGAAGTTTCATAACGAAATAATAGAATCCTGTAAGTTGAGAGGAAATATTTCTTCTGTGATAGTGAAACAAATCCTGGATGTAAGATTAAGAATTTTTCTGTATGTCCCAAATGAGTTTGACTTTTCTGTTTTTACAATTTGATGATGCTTTTCTAAAACCCTTACCCAAATACGATGTTTCTACCAACAAATCAGAGATAGGCTAGGACTCTGGACCTCATACAATCCATTTGTCTTAATTATAAACTCCCTAAGGAGGGCTTATATCAGCCTCTACCTATACACGAGTCACAAAAAATAAAGAGACTTGGAAAGCATAAATCAGAGACATTCTAACAGGGTTGATGAAAAATTGAAACATGAAAACTCTGACAGTAAGCATGTACTCCAAAATTAATGTAAAGTTGATTCTGATTTTCTCATTAATTTTTGCTAATTCTTAGGTTCTCAGGACTAAGTATGTGATTTGTTTGCTTTGTGAGTGGCTTCCATTGAGCCCAGGATTTCCAAATGTATTATACCATGAATAGACAATACCTAGAATATCTTTAAATTACAAGTACTGCAGTTAATTTTCAGTATCTCTTCACACAAGTTACACTTGAGACTTTTAAGTTTTTGAAAGACACAGTACTTTTCTGCACCTTCCTACAGGTTGTTTTTCACGGGAAAAGAGAAAACTGACAGTTGGCAAAGCAAAAAGTTTCCAGACCACAGGGTGTCTGCTACTTGCATAATCACTGAAGCCAAAATTTCCATTTTCTACAAGGCAACTGGAGCACTTTCATTTCTGGTTAACCTGAACTGCAGATGAAAATGAAAATCCCCCCGCCCCCAACCCACAGGCTGTGCTCTCAGCTTTTCTTGGTTCCATTTTTGTGACTTTTCCTGTTTACAGTATCTGTGCCCTCCCATTTTTTTTTATTTTTTATTTTTGACTCATTGATACTGTACCATGACGTCTAAAAATACAGCCTAACAACTGGTTTTAAGCAACGAGGCTGTTTCTTTTGGGAGAGGAACAGCAGAAATATCCTGCATGTTTTTCTGAAAATAAACATTTGACAGTCTGTTCTTGGTGCCTAATAGGAGTTTCTAATTGGAAAAGCACAGTCAGAATGTAAAGAGAATCTTGCTTTTCACTGCAGTTTCTTCCATGTAGATATATGCCCTGATTTTTCCCTCTCATGTTGTTTGTTGAGCACCTTTTTGAGCTTGGCCCAGCGCCTTATAAACTGTGGGACCTCAGACAAGTTATTCTCAACCTCCTGGAATCTGAGATTGTGGAAACTATCTGCTTCACAGGGTAGGTTTGAGAGCTCAATGGAGAAAATGTATGTAAAAGCCAATGATATAGACAAAGCCATCAACACATATTAACTTGCATTTTATGTAGGTAAGAACAAAGGTATCCTTGCCCAAGACATGACTGGTCACAATCAAATAAGGTGTTAGAGTTTACCACCTTCCTTCCCCAGCTTTGGACATATGGACAGCTAAAAATGGTGGTTGTAATTTAGTCTGTTGATTATCACTAGAAAAATGAGATTAAATGAATCCCCAGCTATTAGGTTTTTGGGTCTCTCCAGGGTTTAACTGCTGGGTTGATTGTCAGCTTAAATATGACAGCTTAATGTCTTAATAATGTAGAAGAGGCTGGCCATGGTGGCTCATGCCTATAATCCCAGCACTATGGGAGGCTGAGGCGGGAGGATCACTTGAGCCCAGGAGTTCAAGACTAGCCTAGGCAACGTAGTGAGACCCTGTCTCTACAAAAAAAAAAAAATTCATTAGCCAGGTGTGATGGTGTGCACCTGTAGTTCCATTTACTTGGGAGGCTGAGGTGGGAGGATTGCTTGAGCCCAGGAGGCTGAAGCTACAGTGAGCTATGGTCATACCACTGTACTCCAGCCTGGGTGATAGAGAGAGAGACCTTGTCTTAAATAATAATAATCTAGGAAAACTCTTTTCTTGGGAAAAATAAGCACTTAAGCAAATTAAAATAACCATTTCTGGAGAACAGGATAGCACTCAATAGCTTAGACATTATTTCCTCTAATAATAGTACTCACGGCACGAGGGTAAGGGTAAACTGGTAATACATGTCAAGCACTTAGCACAGACCCTAACACCTAACCTAAACTCAATAAATGGTGTATTACTGATGATACAATTATCATCTGTACTTCTAAGGTAGAGTTTATAAGTTCAACCTACCTTAATACAAGAGGCAAACCCAAATGAGACTGATTTTGTATCCTTTCCATTTCATAGGGACAGAAACTGAGATTTAGAGAGACCATGATATTCTCTTAGATAAATAGCAGGGCTGGGACACAAACCCAAACCTCCTGACTCTAAATCCTGTGCATGTCTCATTGACACCAGACTGGTGTCTCCTGGTGGCCTTCAGCTCCAGGCTTAATAAGTTGCTTTGCTTCTTTATTTTTCTTTCTTCCTTTAAAACCTGGCTTTTCTTTTCACCAGACTTATGAGATCAGGCTAGAATCTGATAAGGGATTGTCATTTATGAGAATGCCCTCCCCAGGGAATGTCTGCCCGAAGCTGGCTGGAATTGCTTGCCAGGTTGGCATTAGAGCTGCAACAATGGCTGTCCATTGACTGGCCAGCCTTTCTTGTTTACTTTCTCCCAAACTCTGTCAGGCAGAAAGGAGCATGCAGTTAAATGTTTAGAAAACACCAGCAGCCCTCCAGTCTCTACCGGGAGCCACTTGATCAAGAGCAGTGGTCCAATATAAGTTCACTCCATCTTCTTTCTTTCTTTCTTTCTTTCTTTCTTTCTTTCTTTCTTTCTTTCTTTCTTTCTTTCTTTCTTTCTTTCTTTCTT
>NC_037669.1:70781122-70851472 GCF_003255815.1 Theropithecus gelada
AGACGGAGTCTTGCTCTGTCGCCCAGGCTGGAGTGCAGTGGCCAGATCTCAGCTCACTGCAAGCTCCGCCTCCCGGGTTCACGCCATTCTCCTGCCTCAGCCTCCCGAGTAGCTGGGACTACAGGCGCCCACCACCTCGCCCGGCTAGTTTTTTGTATTTTTTTTTAGTAGAGACGGGGTTTCACCGTGTTAGCCAGGATGGTCTCGATCTCCTGACCTTGTGATCCACCTGTCTCAGCCTCCCAAAGTGCTGGGATTACAAGCTTGAGCCATCGCCCCCAGCTGTATTTGTTTAATTGTTAATAGTTTCTTTTCTTCGCCTCACCTCTAAAGCAGTTGTTCTTAAAGAGATGATTTTGCACCCGTAGGGACATTTGGCAAGGTCTGGAGACATATGGGGGAGGATCTACTGACATTTAGTGGGTAGAGGTCAGGGGTGCTATTTAGCACCCTATAGTGCCCAGGACTATGCTCCACGATAATGAGTTATCTGGCTGCAAATACCAATGAGGTTGAGAACTGTAGGACAAGCTCCAGAGATAATGCCCTTTCAGTCTTATCAGCTGGTGTATATTAGTACCAAGAACAGGGCTTGCACTTAGAGAGTGCTCAGCACATATTGGTTAAGTGAATGAATAAACACATAATCCAGAGCTTTTCCACACTGAATTAATTACGTGTGTGCTAGGCTACATCTTAAGCCCAGAGTAATATGGAGTCAGGTCCAGGAGGCCACACAACTGACAAATATTGTCCTGTACCCTGAGTGTTCACATAAGCATGACAGAGCCATGGAAGCATCCCAGCAAGTGAAGATTAATTCCATCCTGACTGCCCAAGGAAGATCAATAGCAAACATAGACACCATTTTTAGCAGCTGCCCATATTTCATCAGCGTGGGGCCAGGAAGTGTAGCCAAGGGATGGTGATTGTAAAACCTTGCTCCTCTTCTGGCCTTGCTTTGAGACAGTGGCCTGAACCAGCCAACTCTGGTTTGGTGAGTCTAGATCAAGCTTTTCAGAGCAGTGTTAGGCTTTGCAATCAAGGTGATATATTAAGTGCCTAAGCTACATGTGATTTAATATGTAGGATGTATGAGATAGGAAACACTTTGTACAGAAGCAATATAGCCCTTAAGAGCATGGATTCTGGAGTCAGAACACCTAGGTTTACATCCTACTCTGCCTCTTCCTGGCCCTATTACCTCGTGGGATGGGTCAGCCATGTACCTTTTCTGAGCCTCAATGTTCTCATCCATAAAATGAAGGTAGTAATGGAATCCACCTTACAGAGTTGTTATGAAAATTCATTTAAAAGGCGCATATATATATATATATATATATATATATATAGAGAGAGAGAGAGAGAGAGAGAGAGAGTTGTGTGGTTTTTTTTGTTGTTGGTTTTGGGCTTTTTTCCTGTTTGTTTTTGTTTTTGAGACTGAGTGTTGCTCTGTCACCCAGGCTGGAGTGCAGTGGCACGACCTCGGCTCACTGCAACCTCCACCCCCTTGGTTCAAGCAATTCTCCTGCCTCAGCCTCCCAAGTAGCTGGGATTACAGGCATGCGCTACCGCACCCGGCTAATTCTTTTGTATTTTTAGTAGAGATGGGGTTTCACCATGTTGGCCAGGCTGGTCTCAAATTCCTGACCTCAGGTGATCCGCCCACCTCGGCCTCCCACAGTGCTGGGATTACATGCGTGAGCCACCATGCCTGGCCATAACGGCCCTTGTGTATGAATGAAAGGATTTGGGATAGTTATCAGGCACACAGTCAGCAGCTATTATTTTTGTTTGCGTTTCTCTTAAGGCACAGTACTCAACTATTCAATTTCAGCTTTGGCAAACTGAATTCTCCTCTTCTTTGTCATTCCTCCCCTCTTCCCTCGTTCAGTTTCCTTTTCTCCTTTGCTTCTTTTACACTGTCTGCTTTTCTTCCTCCCTCATTGTCTTTTTCCTTCTCCACTTCCAGTGAACCTTCAAGAGATGCACAGGAGTCCTACTTTGGTATGACTGATGGAACCTGAGATTCTACCCAACTTTATCACTGTATGACCAGGCACCACTTAACCTCTCTGCACTTCAGTTCAGTCATCTATGAAATCCAAACAGAAATCTCATGCCCGTAACCCCAGCACTTCGAGAGGCCTACATGGGAAAATTGCTTGAGTCCAGGGGTTCAAGACCAGCCTGGGCAATAAAGCAAGACCCCATCTCTACAAAAAAAAAAAAAATAGAAAAAGTTAGCCAGGCATGGTGGCACATGCCTGTGGTCCCAGCTACTCAGGAGGCTGAGGTGGGAGGACTGCTTGAGCCCAGGAGGTCGAGGCCGCAGTGAGTCATGTTCATTCCACTGTACTCCAGCCTGGGCAACAAAGCAAGACCCCATCTCAAAAAAAAAAGAGAAATCTAAACAATGACTCTCCCTGGTAGGGTTGTTGGCAGCATGAAAGAAGTCACTGCACATGTGAAGCACTCCATACTCGTGTGACATGTAGTAAGTGTTTGCTAGAAGCTAGTAGAATCATTTATTGACACTTAAAAAAGAAGTCTCCAGTGATTGCACATTGGGAGGGTAGGCACTGTCTTGAAAGAACTTGAGGGAAAATCACAGCTGACTCCATTTGGAGACATCTGTGTCAGTCTAGGCCATTCTCTGAACGGGAGTGTCAATAGCTCATATTCAGTCAACACCCAGAGATGATATAAAGGGGCCCTGTTCAGTTAGAGTTGACATCATTAGGATGAAATATAAAACTCCATCCACTCAATAGATCCCAAAGTAAGAACGTCCTAGATACATCTTTCTCCCGCTCTCCAGTTCCTCCAGAATATCTCATCTGATGAGGAGTTTAATAACACACCTTGTTCTCTGGGTGGAAAGAGTGTTTTTTATGTGAGTTTTTCTGGGCCAGGGCTTGGGAGTTGCCTGGAACATCCTCACTTTGGATTGTGCTCTGTCCGTTTAAATCATTTGTGAGCCAGATGCAGTGGCTGACAGCTGGAACCCCAGCACTCTGGGAAGCCAAGGCAGGAGGACTACTTGAGCCTAGGGGTTGAAGACAAGCCTGGGCAACATAGTGAGATCCCCATCTGTACAAAAAAATTAGCTAGGTGTGGTGGCACTTGCCTATAGTCCCAGCTATTCGGGAGGCTGAAGTAGGAGGATCACTCAAATTGGGGAAGTCAAGACTGCAGTGAGTCGTGGTCCTGCCACTGTACTCCAGCCTGGGTGACAGAGTGAGACCCTGTGTGGAAAAAAAAAAAATCATTTGTGAATGTATTTCAGTGTTAGCTGTGTCTGGGTTCTGAACAGTTAAGACGTTTCTTAACTCAGCAGATATTTATATACCATAGTCTCATCATGTGCCAGGCACTGTTCTAGGCCCTGCAGAGACAGTGGTGAACAAAGCAATCAAGCTCTTAGTTTTGGACCATTGTAGGGCTCAATTGGAAGTACGAAACCTACTTAGATAGCTGGGTTTTCACCCTTCCAGATGGCAGATTTCACTCTAGAAGGTGACCGCACAGAAAATCCTGAGGAGGCATTTTTATGAAGCAGGCCCTTTCTCACTAGGCGTTCGAAAAGGTCAAAAAGAACGAGAGAAAGAAGAAAAAATTTTTAAAAAGCTTGCTGCTTCCTTACCAATTTCATATGTTTCTGCTCCAAAGAACAACTAAAGCAAAACCAAAGTAGGCTGGGATTTTG
Organism: Theropithecus gelada; assembly: GCF_003255815.1. Taxonomy (NCBI): domain Eukaryota; kingdom Metazoa; phylum Chordata; class Mammalia; order Primates; family Cercopithecidae; genus Theropithecus; species Theropithecus gelada. The sequence continues at coordinate 70,784,832 of NC_037669.1, forward strand.
GTCTTTTTGTGTAGCTATTTCCTGTTGCCTTTTAAGCTGACCCCAGTTGTTATGAATGGTTCCATACTGCCCTGTCTTGAATTGCCTTTTGGTTTCTTACCAACCCACTCTCCTCTCTCATCTCCTAAACTAGGCAGTGGGATTGGGGGCCAGGTTGGGGGAGTGTTCTCATATAGACTTGAACCCCATCATGGGCTGCCACATCAGGTCCCTCCTTGAAACCAGGGTTCTGGCTTATAGCCAATTCTCACTTCCCTTCTGATCTTCCTCATTTAACCACTGACCAGATGGACAAAGTCTTTCCATCAGTAATCAGCACTTGCACTCTGAGGACTGACTATTATCGGCTGGGGAGCAAACACAGGCCAGCTGGAGACCGAGGTGGGAGTTTTTATCCAACACATGTAATTGCCTTCGAATTCCTGGGGTTCAATGAGGGGAGAAGGTAGTGGGAAGGGGATCCAGTCAGAGTGGATGTGAAGAGAAGCCTTCCAAAGAGATCGTTTTTTAAATATGTTTTTTATTTCATCTGAAGCGTTGCTACTATTTGCTGCCACTAGATAGGGATCAATTCTGAAACTATTCTGATAGTCTCTGGGGGTTCAGAAATGATCCTGTATTTGTAAATATCATCATTGTGCTCCACGTACAGCTCTCTTCAAATATAACTCCTGTTTTCTTTTTTCGTTTTTTGTTTTTTGTTTTTTGTGGTTTTTGTCTTTAGAGACAGGATCTTGCTGCATTTCCCAAGCTGGTCTTGAACTGCTGGTGGGCTCCAGTGATCCTCCTGCCTCAGCTTCCCAAGTAGCTGGGACTACAGGCACACACCACAATGCCCGGTTAATTTGTTAATTTTTTGTAGAGATGCGTTCTCACTGTGTTGCCCAGGCAGGTCTCAAACTCCTGGGCTCCAACAATGCTCCCGCCTCAGCCTCCCAAGTTGCCGAGATTACAAGCGTGAGCCAACACACCTGGCGCAGGTCAGGTTTTAAGATAAATTTAAAATTCCCATTTGGGATTTTATTTTTTTCTGTTCGTTGTTATAATTTAAAAAGAAATTTTAATTGACACGTTGGGGAAAAAGTTCATTTGAATAATATGGTATTTATTATGTGAGTAACCTTGTTCAGGTCACTTACACTCTGGCCTGGGAGTCAGAGTCCTGAGTTTTAAGCCCAGGTCTGGCATTAACTAGCTGTGTGGCTTTGGGCACATCCATTCCTTAGTTTCCCCATGTTTCAAATAAGCAGTGGTTCATAGATACCTTCTGAGATGCTTTCTATTTATCAATTCCGCAGTTCTAACTACTTCTGTTCAAATTATTTTTTTCTGGAAGTCAAGTGAGTTTTCATGCCTGCTTCATGATTCTTTGTTTTTGTACCCACTCATCTGATCCATTGAAAATGGGCTGCGTGGGAAGTTTTCTCACCATTTGTCACTTTACAGTGTGTGTAGTACCATCTGTATTGCTAAGTGGTTGAGCGCTTTGGGCTTTGAATTTGGGTCTGGTTCTGCCACTTATGAATCTTGTTATTTATTATTTCTCTAACATCCGTTGGAGTGCTAAGAGCACCCACCTCATGTAAGCATCATGAGAACTGATTATGTAAAGTGCTTAGTGCAATACCTGGAATATAGAAAGTGCCTGTGAGTGGTATTACTGGTGTAATTAAAGCGCCTCGCTGGGTGCCAGGCACGCAGAAGACACTCAGAAACCAGTGGTTCCTTCTCTTTCTTTATTTCCCCTATAGCAGCTCTGGAGCATTTTTCTGCCGTATGCTTGTTAAGTGACATGTTAACTTTACCTGTTATTTATCTTCTTTAAAATGGGTCAGTAATATTCCTCCCGTTAAAAACGTGTGTTTTTTTAAATGGGAAAATATATAGATTACAGAAAAGCGTAGCTGTTGGTTTTCAAACAAATGGGGACTATAGTAATTGTGGGCCTCAGAAGTGGCTGATTTTATTCTCAGAGTTTCAGATTAAATGCTCTCAGGACATTTCTTATGAGGTTCAGAAAGGTCAAGTAACTTCTCTAAGGTAATACAGCTAGTAAGAGATAAACTACGATTTTGATCCAGAGTGTAACTGCATTAGAACTCCTGTGCGAGTTACATCACTTCTCAGGCCTCCATTTCCTGGTGGTTAAAATGAGGATGCCCCCTTGATAAGTTTGTGTAGAGGTTGAAATTCTATACATTAATGAGTGTTAAATGTCAAGCACTTTGCCTGGCCCACAGCAGGGTTTCTGTTTGTGTTGGTTGTGTCTCTTCACTGGCACCACTTAAATCAAGGTTTGCTCACTCAGATGACAGGACTCACTCCCAGAGCCTGGCTGGTCATACATACATTTGGGTGAACCAGAGACCACAAACCTCATTGGAATAAGGAACCACTCTGCCCTGCTTTGGCCAAATGTTGCCATGGAGGAAATCAAGCCCAGAATTTCCAGGTCTTACCATTTGTCAAAAGAAGTTGTCAATCTGGATTTTTAAATTATGTGGCATTACCTGATTTCTAATATTACCAACTAATATTTATTCATAAGCACTGTTGTGATGAACCTATCAGCAGAGCCATCTTTCCACAGAGGAAAGAGCTCAGTGAATATTGAACACCATGTGTGCTGTGTGGACATGTAACCCTGGTGTTTTTCTCTCTAGTTCATCTGTGCTCCCCTCTCCAGCCTGCCCTGTGTGGTGTTCCACCAAACCCTCAGGTGTTTGTTCATGCCCCTCCCCAGATGTCAGCCTCTCTTGGTTGGTGTATTGTCATCAATGGGAGCCTCAGTGATTATGAGTAGATGACCTTCTCATATTGATGACATCATTTGGAGAGTCTATGCTTTGGAACCCTTTTGTTTTGGTTTTGACACAGAAACTTGTGGAGTCTTATGAAGATGCTCTTAGTTGCAAGAAGCAGAATCCGGCTGGGCACTATGGCTCACATATGTAATCTCAACACTTCGGAAGTCCAAGGCGGGCAGGTCGCTTGAGCCCAGGAGTTCTTGACCAGTATAGGCAAGATAGGGAGACCCCGTCTCTGCAAAGAAAATATAAAAATTAGCCAGGCATGATGGCCTGTACCCATAGTCCCAGCTACTTGGGAGGTGGAGGCAGGAGGATCACTTGAGCCCAGGAGGTCGAGGCTGAAGTGAGCCATGTTTGTGCCACTGCATTCCAGCCTGGGTGACAGAGTGAGACTCTGTCTCAAAAATAAATAAATAAAGCAGAATCTTCCCTCTTAGCTTAAGAGAGGGAAAGAAAAGGACTATAAGTGACTGGAAAACATTAGGAACCCTGACAACAAGTCTCTTAAGCTTTTCTTCTTAGGTCACATGATTTCTCTTGCCGCCTCTTTTTTTTTTTTTTTTTTTTTTTTTTTTTTTTGAGATTGAGTCTTGCTCTGTCACCCAGGCTGGAGTGCAGTGGGGGCACAATCTTGGCTCACTGCAATCTCCACCTCCTGGGTTCAAGCAATTCTCCTGCCTCAGCCTCCCCAGAATCTGGGATTACAGACACACACCACTACACCCAGCTAATTTTTGTATTTTTTAGTAGAGACAAGCTTTCGCCATGTTGGTCAGGCTGGTTTCGAACTTCTGACCTCAAGTGATCCTCCTGCCTTGGCCTCGCAAAGTGCTGGGATTACAGGTGCTAGCCACCGCGCCCAACTCTCTTGCCTCCTTCTAGCTATTTGTCTCCCTCATTGTTTCTGCAGTTGGCTTTCCTTTTCTCCATACACACACAAACAATGGCTGCCCATAAACACCCAAGTTTTTAATCCTCTCAGACCCAATTCCAGATTCCCTGGACTGAGGTTCTGATTAGCCCAGCTTGAGTCAGGTATCTATCCCTTGCCCAATCAACTGAGGCCAAAGGGGCAGGACCAAGTAAAACCTAGCCACCAATGCCCAAGTTTGTCATGAAATGGTTAGGTGCATCAAAAAGATATCTACAATTGAATAGTCTAGAATAAAAATTATCTGGTGCTAAAAGGAATATTGACTAATATGAGGGAGGTCCAAAGCAAAATGGAAAGGCAAAAAAGATGATTTTTTTTTTTAAGACGGAGTTTTGCTCTTGTTGCCCAGGCTGGAGTGCAGTTATGCGATCTCGGCTCAGCCTCCCAAGTAGCTGGGATTACAGGCACCTGCCACAACGCCCAGCTAATTTTTTGTACCTTTAGTAGAGACAAGGTTTCACTATGTTGGATAGACTGGTCTCAAACTCCTGACCTCAGATCATCCACTTGCCTTAGCCCCCCAAAGTGCTGAGATTACAAGTGTGAGCCAACACGCCCAGCCTGATTTTTTAAAGTCAGGAAATAAACTTATTTGGATTATGGGACAACAGAGTAGCTTTAAATATTTTCTCAATTATGACATATTTCTTAATGGATTCATACTGTGTGATCTTTTGAGCATTATTTTATTATATCTTTCTGTAGGGCATACACCTAGGATTAGCTTTCGAAGGTTGTTTTACAAAAGAAGTAAAGTGATTTAAACTGACACATTTATTTATTTCTCTCTTAATTATATCCTCCTCTGGTATAGAAACACTGACAGATTTATTTATTTCTCTCTTAATTATTTCCTCCTCTGGTATAGAAAAGTAGAAAAAAAAAAGATGACTTTTTTTTTTTTTAAGTTAGACATTAATTCAAATCTTGACTTAACTGTTTTCTTGCCTAGGTAACTTTGAGTAAATTACCGTAAACTCTGTACCTCAATTTCCTGTCTGTAAAATGGGGATGTTGCCATGTCATAAATTTTTGCAGAGCTTTATAATGCATGTAAAGAGCCCAGCTCAGTGCCTAGAACTAATAAAGACTTGCTCCCTTACCCCTTGCCACCCAAGGTGTATATTTGACCTTGGCTTTGCAGAATTAAGGACATAGGCTGAGGCCATGAGACAAAGTAAAGCTTACTCACTTACCTCTTAGCACTACCTCAGTGGTTCCTGTGGGCCACATCTTCATAATACCATGATCTGACCAGCTGAGCTAGTTTTCAGACCCTTAGAGCCGACCGAGTTCGATCAAAACTATAAATTCAGTAATTCGTATTTTTCACATTGAAAACAGGTTACTTATCCCAGTCTGAGCCTCAATTTATCTGTTAAATGGGGATAATAATACCAATCCCAGAAGGTAACTGTGCCACTCAGAAATAATGTATATAAAACACTCATGCAATGCTGAATAGGTTGTTGGTACTCAGTAATGGAGGCTACTTTCTTTTTCAATTAGGTTTATATGTATCTGAGTTCCTAGATCTTATCATTTTGTACAGCGGCTTAGAGACAAAATGCTGCCCCTGCTTTTCAAAAGTGACCTAGCAATTCCGCATCCATGGACAAAGCTAGATGTGCAAAGTTCATGGTGACATTGCTTGTGATAGCAAAAGATTGGCAACAACCTGTGTCTGTTATTTAATTATCATGTATCCACACAATGATTGATACTATGGAGTCTTTAAAAAGAATGAGGTCCATCTATAGGTGCTGACATTGGAAAGATCAACAAGAAACATTGAATTTAAAAAGCAAGAGGCAAAACAGCAAGTGAAGCATAGTCCTACTTGAATTGAAAAAGAAAGAAACAACAACAATAAAAAATATGTATACACACACATACACGGATACACACATATACACACATATATGTCAGATTTCTGTATAGTTACACTCACGCAGAAATATTAAGAGTGCTTCATTTGCAAAACAATACATTCAACATAATATGTACTAAAGTAAAATAATATGAAATATTTTAATATGTAAATATATATCTGAAAATACATATAAAAGTGGTCTATGAGGATGCTTAAACTAACAGGATGGTAATTTCTGCAGATAAAATGGTTTGGAACATGAGTTAATCAAGGAGTATCTTGGCATTCAAAGATTTTTTTAGTATTGCAATTCTGAATAATAAAAACCTAAATATAATCAAAAATATATATATCAAACTGTTCTTAACTATGTATCTTAACTGTTCTTAACTATGGTAATGATAGTAAACTATGTTGGTGGACTAAAAGTAGGGGGAGAGTTTCCAAAATGAAGACTTTTCATTTTTATTTTAAGAGATGAGGTCTATGTTGCCCACAGGCTTGCGTGCAGTGGCTATTCAAAGGTGTGATCCTGGCTCACTACAGTCTTGAACTCCTGGCCTCAACCGATCCTCCCACCTCAGCTTCTTTAGTAGCTGGGACTGTAGGTGCATGCTACCATGCCCAGAGAGATGTTAAACACACCAATGAATAAATACATTTTTTTTCTTCTTTTTTTGGAAAAGGGTCTCTCTCTGTCACCCGGGCTGGAGTGCAGTGGTACAATCTCAGCTTACTGCAGCCTAAACCTCCCAGGCCAAAGTGATTCTCCCAACTCAGCCTCCTGAGTAGCTGGGACTACAGGCACATACCACTGTGCCAGGCTAATTTTTGTATTATTTGTAGAAAGGGGTTTCACTATGTTGGCCAGGCTGGTCTCAAACTCCTGGCCTCAAGTGATCCACGCTGATTGGCCTGATTGGCCTCCCAAAATGTGGGATTACAGGCATGAGCCACTGTGCCCAGCTGAATAAAGGGTTTGTTTGTTTGTTTTCTTTTTTGAGACAGAGTCTCACTGTGTCACTCAAGCTGTAGTGTAGTGGCATGATCTCAGCTCACTGCAAACTCCACTGCCCAGGTTCAAGCAAATTCTCATGCCTTAGCCTACTGAATAGCTGGGATTACAGGTGTGCACCACATGCCTGGCTATTTTTTTGTAGTTTTAGTAGAGACGGGGTTTCACTATGTTGCCCAGGCTGGTCTCAAACTCCTGGCCTCAAGCGATCTGCCTGCCTCTGCCTCCCGAAGTGCTAGGATTACAGGCGTGAGCCACTGTGCCCGGCTGGCTTTTTTTTTTTTTTTTGAATAAAACATTAATTCCAGGAAAAATATAGTAGTTTCCTCTGGGATGAAGACCTACTTTACATAGAATAATTTTGTGTGCATTGTTTGAACTCGGTGGACTGTATGGACATTATTTTTGCAATCTATTGACTAGCCTGTGCTATTTGTTCTTCTTTTAAATCCAGTTACTCCCATATAATAAATCTGTTTCTGGCCAAGCCTGTTTATTAACTCAACTAAAGCCATTTTTAGGCTGAGAACATCTCATCTAAAATAAATGACACAATGAGTCCAAAGGTTTGCTTGCCAGCCGTGGCCCTGACACCACTCTTGCTGTCTTGTTTCTGCAGATGACAGAAGGCAGGCACTGCCAGGTGCACCTCCTGGATGATAGGAGACTGGAGCTGCTGGTTCAGGTAGGTGTTGCCCACGTGGGCGTTGCCCAGATAGGTTTTGCCCGGGTAGGTGTTGCCCAAGTGGGTGTTACACAGATAAGTCTTGCCCAGGTAGGCTTTGCCCACACAGGGACAGCTCATTCTCCTTCCCTCTCTGAGCCTCTTAGTCTGTATTCAGTCTTCTCCGTTATCTTTGCCTCAAAGCCAATGACTCAGAATTGATCAAGGGGGAGAAAAGCATCTTAAAAGTCAGAACACTTGGTCCATATGTTAGAGCAATTACAGCCTGGTGACATGGATTCAGAGACACTTAGGTTCCAATCTCAGCTTGACACTTAATAGCTCTGTGACCCTGGGAAATTGACATTACTTCTCTGACCTCTTGTCGGCAAATTGGAAACTGTAGTACTTCCTGAAAGGATTATTGTGAGGTGAGAATCTGTATTCTGCCACTGTCCAGCTACATGGTGTTGTGTAAGTGAAATACCCAGTTTCATCAACTGTGAACTGCCTAGGCTTCTCAGAAGAATTATGGTTAAAAATCAAGCTAGATTATATATGTGAGTGAAATCTCTTTGTAAAATATATGGCACTATATAAGTGATTTTATATATATAATCACTTTTTTTTTTTTTTCCCCCAGACAGAGTATTGCTCTGTCGCCCAGGCTGGAATGCAGTAGCACAATCTCAGCTCACTGCAAACTCTGCCTCCCGGGTTCAAGTGATTCTCCTGCCTCAATGTCTTGAGTAGCTGGGACTACAGGCCACCGCCACCTCACCTGGCTAATTTTTGTATTTTTAGTAGAGACAGGGTTTCACCATGTTGGCCAGGCTGGCCTCGAACTCCTGACCTCAAGTGATCCACCCTCCTCAGCCTCCCAAGATGCTGGGATTACAGGCATGAGCCACTGCGCCCAGCCAACTGATGATATTACAATTGTTGATGCTTCTCTTTCTATTCACCCAACACTCTGGACCAAGAGTCTTTAAAAATTGTGAACGTCCCTGCGGACAGGCCACACCTACAGCTAGCCTAGAATTTTCTCCTCTAACCAAACCTAAATTCTTTTCTCTTCTGAGGCCTGTCCCTAGCCCACTATGCTTAGGCTTCAATTAGAGTGAAATAATACAGTCAACAGTAGCTCTGCCCAAGTAGACCTTTAGTCTGGATGTCTGCCTGTTTCTTTTCTTTTTTTTTTTCTTTAAATCATGTCCATTTTTATCCCCAACAGCCATCGCAATATACCCTAAGCTGTTTGACTCAAAGTTTAGAAAGAATCCATCCAGAGTGCCCTCCTGCAAGCATTCCCCTTTTCTTCCCCAGTCCCTCCAAATCCAGCATCAATTGTCACTCCAGGTATTCTGGCTGGTTCCAAGCCCATGCTTCTTCTCAGCAGATCCAGAGCTTCCCAAAAACTTATAGATTACATCCTTCTTCTAACTAGGTGCTCATTACTGTTGATGATGATGTGTGGAATGGGTACAATTTCTCTATCTTAGGAAGGAAAAGCTTAGGCTTTAGAAGGAGACAGACTAGGTTCAGATCCCTGCTCTTACTAACAATGTAACATCAAGCAAGGTGCTTAACCACTGTGGGCCTTGGTTGACTCATTTATAAAATGGAAATAAAAAGCCTACCTCATAGCTCATTATAAGGATTAAATGATAATGGATATAAGTTCAGCATAATACATGGAAACTATTATTATTATTATTTTCATTAGCAGCCCCACAACTTTGAGTCTTGGGCTTCTTCAGCTGGCCACCAAGAAGCAAAATGATTCCCGCAATCTTTTATATATCACAGATAACCAAGCAGCAAGCTGTTTAATATTCTTTGTCTTGGGCATTAGCACCACATTACATATAAAAGAGTATTTTTTCCAAAACATCTTAGTAAGTGCACCTTAGAGGGGAAATTGCAAACACATGAAAACAATAGTCTCATTGATATTCCTATTCCCATCTCTTCTCCTTCCCACAATTCTTAAAGAATTGTCTATAGTACATCAACCTAATCCACAAACAAGGGCAGGTAATTAAAAAAAACAAACAAATAAACAAAAGGTGCTTTAAACCGTTTAGGGCAGAGGAAGGTGGTAGCAGTAAGAGAGAGGCAACCAAATTGCTTCTAACCAGATTTTTATTTTGACAGCCCAAACTTTTAGCAAGAGAGTTGCTGGACCTAGTGGCTTCACATTTCAACCTGAAAGAAAAGGAGTATTTTGGAATAACATTCATAGATGACACGTAAGTCTTTTAATAGTTTTAGTTGCTTTACCTTTTGCCTGGGCTACCTACTTGCTGTCATCCATGATTAACAAAAAAGGAAATAAGTCCTCCAGGATTCAGAACGTGTCCTGCTTAGCTAAAGGTTTTTTAATATGCGATTTTTCTCCTAGGACTATTGCAAAGGGAGAAGAAAAGGGATACGGACCATTTTAGGAACTCAAAATATTGTTTAAGTGTTTTAGAAATTTGTAGTAGTGAGTTTGTTATTCCTGATTCCAGTGTATCTTCTCATGTCTTTGAATGTGATTGTGCTTGCTAATTATCTTATATATCAGTGATAGAAATACTAAATATTTACTCACATCTTGAAACTGAGTTGATGTGTTGGTGTTGGTGGCAAGAGAGCTTAAAGGCAAATTTGTGGCCCACTCAAAAAACATGTATATAGTTTAATACGGAAGGAACTTTTAAACTACCACGTAGGTCCATTTTATGTTGCCTTCTCAACTATCTTTTTCTTTTTTTCCTTTTGCCTTTTATGCTAAGTTGTTGAATGTTGTATGTATTTGTCAACAATATATATGCTCCCCAAAACAAGGCAGGTAAATAAAAATAAATTCATGGGGATTTAACACTCTAAGCAAATGTGTTTGGACTTACTAGCTCTTTTCTCTCTCTCTCTGTGTGTGTGTGTGTGTGTCTGTGTGTGTGTGTGTGTATCTGTCTGTCTTTTTTATGGCAGCCCAATTTGCCACATTATATGCAGCCCAATACATTATCAGAGGAATCCTTCCTCTTTCTGCAGATAATTTCCAAAGAGCTCCTTAAATATTAAAATGCAAGAAGATGTGTTCCAGACATAAAATCTGTTGGCCAACCACCCAGCATTCTTTGTATAATGCTGCCAATTTAAATGTTTTTCAGTTCTTCAGTTTAATCAGGTGGAAAATCATCTCAAGAAAGAGTTAATTTGCTTGTAACATCTTGTGGCTTCTGATCATTCTCAGCCTGCGTGGGCTGTGAGCCTAGGACCTCCAGGATATGCCAGCAGGCTCAGGACTTGCGCTGGGCAAAAACCAGGCAGCTGAGTTATCAGGCGGAGTAGAAAAACCTGAAAACTTTGATTCTGGACTGAGGATATTTCCCAAAGAGGACTCGACAAGGCAGAAGAGAGTACACTAGACATCTCTCACCTCACTCTGAATCACTCAGCAGCTACCATTTGAGAGGCTCTGTATGACCTGTCCTCTACTGGATGAAATGGGAAATGCCGATGTCCATAGCCAGCACCAACTCCTGCGAATCAGTGATTGAACATGCACAAATGTAGGCTGACTCCAAATGTGGATGAAATCATAGCAAACAGTATGAGACATAAAGCCATAAATATACAATGGCTAGGTTATGTGGTATAAATTGTAACTGCTATAAGGACTATAATTTAGGCAGAGGTCACATAGAATAGGGGTTAACAACATGAATATTGGAGTAATTTATTCATTGAAAAAATAATGGCTGGGTGTGATAGTTCACACTTACAATCCCCGCACTTTGGAGGGCCGAGATGGGCAGATCCCTTGAGTCCAGGAGTTTCAGAGCCACCTAGGCAATATAGGGAGACCCCATCTCTACAAAAATAAAAATAAAAAAAATCAGCCAAGCATGGTGACACACATCTGTAGTCCCAGCTACTCGGGAGGCTGAAGTGGGAGGACAACTTGAGCCCAGGAGGTGGAGGCTGCAGTGAGCTATAACAATGGCACTACTGCCGTCCAGCCTGGGCAACAGAGTGAGACGTTGTCTCAAATATATATATATATTTACATTAAGAGTGGCTCACACCTGTAATCCCAGCACTTTGGGAGACCAAGGGAGGGAGTATTGCGTGAGGCCAGGAGTTCAAGACCAGCCTAGACAACATAATGAGACCCCATCTCTACCAAAAAAAAAAAAATTAAAAATCAGCCAGGTGTGGTGATGTACAACTCTAGTCCTAGACACTTAGGAGACTGAGTCTGAGGTGGGAGGACTGCGTGAGCCTAGGGGTTCAAGGGTACAGTGAGCTTATGATCATGCCTCTGCACACCTGCCGAGGCAATAGAGCAAGACCCCATCTCTAAAAATAGAAAATAAAATAGTTTTTGAATGCCCGCTCAATGCCAGGTGTTGTTCTAGATCACAAGGATTCAGCTAGGAGTAACACAGACAAGGCCCCTGCTTTTATGGAGCTCATATTGCAATGGTATAGTCTAGCATAACAAGTAAACAAACAGATAAATCAAAGGAATATCAGCAAGTATAAGTGCATTGAAGAATATAAAAGGCCATGACCAAGAAAACTTGAGGTCAGTTTTAGACAGGGTGGACTAGGACAGGATCTAGGAGGTGACATGTAATGAAAAGCAAGAGCCAGTTGTGCAAAAATTTGGGGAGGCATTACAAACAAAAACCAGTGCAAAACTCCTGAGGTGGGGCTGAGCATGACTTTTGTGATTTGTTTTTTGAGAAAGAAAAAACAAGGCTGGGCACAGTGGCTCACATCTCTAATCCCAGCACTTTGGGAGGCTGAGGCAGTCAGACCAACTTGGGCCTAGGAATTCCAGACCAGCCTGGGCAACATGGTGAAACCCCATCTCTACTAAAAATACAAAAAAAAAAAAAAAAAAGTAAGGGGGCATAGTGGTACACACCTGTAGTCCCAACTCCCCGGGAGGCTTAGGTGGGAGGATTGCGTGAGCCCAGAAAGTGGAGGTTGCAGTGAGCCATGATCTCACCACTGCACTCCAGCCCAAGCGACAGAGCGAGATCCTGTCCCAAACAAAAACAAAGCCAGTGTGATGAGAGTACAGATTAAGAGGCAAAGTGGTACAGGATGAGGGTTGAGAGGGAGGCAGGAGCAGGTATCAGAGAATCTTGATAGCTAGCTGTGTGACCTTAGATCAGTTACTTAACATCTCTGACACTCAAGTTTTCTCATCTGTATGCTGGACATAATAATAGTGACTTATATAGTATGTACTACATAAGGCACCTATAATAGGGTACTAGTATTCAATACTATTAAATCAGGTGAGGTATGCAGAGTATATCTCACAGGCCCACAATAAAAGGGAGCTATTGTCCCAATGTATTGCAATAAGGGAGTGTTGAGAAGGAAACTGAAGGAGGACTGGAGTAGGCGTCACACAGACGACTAACTAAAATTGGATCTTGCAAGTCAGGTAGACTTTAAATAGATGGGAGGGGAGATGGGAGGTGACATTCTAGGCAAGAGTTATTTTGTGGGCAAATGCATGAACATGGCAACAAACAAGGTACATTTGCCCAAGGTTGAAGACGTTGGCCTGATCATGGGGACAAGATCATAGGTGAGCCTTGTTAGTCACACAGATAGAGGAGGCACACCCAGGCCATGGAAGGATGTTATAGGGAGGAGGAATGTGGCTTTTGACTTGCAGTGTCAGAGGTCCCTCAGGCTGCAATGTTTGTGGCAGACTGGAAAAGAGGGTCCTGGCCACATGGGAGGCTTCGGGAAAAGCTCCAAGCTCAGTGGAATATAAACCAGACAGTGCATAAGTAAGGGGTTCAGACTGTAAGACTTTCTCTTCAGAAAGAAAAGAAATAATAGGCCAGGTGTGGTGGCTCACACCTGTAATCTCAACACTTTGGAGGCCGAAGTGGGTGGATCACCTGAGGTCAGGAATTTGAGACCAGCCTGGGCAACACAGCAAAACCCCATCTGTACTAAAAATACAAAAATTAGCTGGGCGTGGTGGCGGGCGCCTGTAATCCCAGCTACTCAGGCACCTGAGGCACGAGGATCACTTGAACCTGGGAGGTAGAGGTTGCAGTGAACCGAGACTGTGCCACTCCAGCCTGGGTGGCAAAGCGAGACTCTGTCCAAAAAGAAAAAAGAAAAGGAATAATAGGAATGACTTCCTTCAATTATTTGGGCCACCCTTCTCATTGTCTGCTCTGAGATTTCTTTCTCAAAACTACGCTGGGAGAAGAATGGCTCACACAGCCTTTGGCTGAGCCAAAGGAGATAACTATAATTATGTTCTTTCCAAGAACCCTGGCTCCAAAATGTCCTCTGTGCACTCCCCTGCAAGCGAAGGCAGAGTCTCTTTCTGAATTATGACCAGTTTGGGGAGGTGTCTCCTGGCTCTAGTCGTGTTTATTTTCAGAAGAAGTATGAGCGGGGCTGTTGAGGGGGTGGAAATTGGCCATTTCTACCTTTCTGGGGAGCGGGCCTGGAAAATTGCTGATGTCTAAGGGTGTCTCCTTGGAATGTCTTGGTCACAAGCCTAGTGCTTTTTCTTTGTCTGGTAAATATTTTTGGAAAGTATTTTCTTTCAGCACTTCCCTCCTGCCTCCCTTCGCCCCCGTAAAACCACTGAGTGAGGGCCCTCCCAGGATGCCGTCTGAGTTGCATTTTCCAGCCTAGATGCCACAAGCGTCTTTTGCCTTTGGTGAACTTTAAATAGAGGAAGGCAAAGCTGAAAGGAACATTTTGTCAATGAAAGTAGCTACTGTCTACAACTCATCCACAGACCAAGAGGAGAAACGGAAAAATAGATGGCAATTACATAATAAAAGCAGTGATGATGACCAACAATAGATTCAAGGTCACGTTATGGGGAGAGGGATAGAGTTTCTGAGATTAAGCTAGTTAGTGCCTTGCGCAGCTCTGTGTGCAAAGTGAGTCTTTCACCCCTAGAGGGCAGTCACGGCCCTCCTGAGGCACCAGCCCTTCAGGTCACCATAATGGTTCCATCTCTTCACCCATTTCATTTTTTGTTTTGCCTTCTCATGTTTTGAACGGCTTTGCTAAATAAGCTTTGTTAACCAAGAAATAACAAATGGACTTTACAACACAACTGTGACTTTTGATCACTGTCCCTTCCAATGGGACTGTGACAATGGGCCTTCTGTTGATATAATTCTAGCCAAAAATAAAACTTGCTTTGTGGTTAGTCTGCACTCCTGATAGGGGTGGATATGGCTGTCTTTTTAAGAAATTGGTTAGGTCTATTATATTTACTGATGGGAAAACCTGACAAAAGCAAGTTATAAGCAATAAATAACCTTGATTACATTTCAGTAGTAGAATTATGGGCATTTAAAAAAAAATTCTTCTAGACTTTTTCCTCTTGATGAGATTGTGGGTAGATTTTTTTTTAAATCTAATTTGTAATTTATCCTTTTAAAAAAACTATTTCATATTATATATGCATGAATATCTTCTTTAATGTCATGGTTGAGTCCAGTCCCTTTTGATTACCTTCCCACTGCAACTGTAGTTTCTTCCACAGAGGTAACCAGTACTAGCAAGTTGCTGTGTGACTCTCCAGAAATATATCTAAAAATGTTCATCAATATTTAATAGTGTTTTGAGTGTGCATCTGTGGTTAACATAATTGGTTTATGCTGTATGTGTTATTGTACAACTTGCTTCATTCTTTCATAGACACCATTCCATGCAAGTTCATATAAATATACATTATGCTTTCAATTTCTTTTTAGAGACAGGGTCTCACTCTGTTTCCCAGGCTGGAGTGCAGTGGCATGATCATAGCTCACTGCAGCCTTGAACTCCTGGGCTCCAGTGATCCTCCTGCCTTAACCTCCTGAAATGCTGGCATTACAGGTGTGAGCCACCATGTCTAGCCTGTTATGCTTTTAAAATCATACATCTTTCCTAAGAAAACTTTTGAGATCTGATACTATAAAATATGTTATATATTTTAAGACACACATTTGACCACCTGTGAAACTGGGATGTGTCTTTAAATCAGTGGCATCCTAAACTTGATGAAATATAGTGTAAGACTCTCTTAATGTCAGTCTCCTATCTTATTATGTTTTACATACAAGTGCAGTAGTTCTAAGGACCTCCCCTTGTGTTACTTAATCAGCTTATTTATCTTTATAATATTCCTGCAAGGAAAGCTGGGAACAGGTATCAAAAGCCTTGTCTTGTAACTATGGAAACAAAGACACACTCTTTCCAGCGTTTAACCGGCTAAGTATCAGAGACTGAGTCAGAAGTCATTATAAAAGCTGATTCAGCCGGGCGCGGTGGCTCAAGCCTATAATCCCAGCACTTTGGGAGGCCGAGGTGGGTGGATCACAAGGTCAGGAGATCGAGACCATCCTGGCTAACACAGTGAAACCCCGTCTCCACTAAAAATACAAAAAAAAAAGAAATTAGCCGGGCGTGGTGGCGGGCGCCTGTAGTCCCAGCTACTCGGGAAGCTGAGGCAGGAGAATGACGTGAACCCGGGAAGCGGAGCTTGCAGTGAGCGGAGATCGCGCCACTGCACTCCAGACTGGGCGACAGAGCGAGAATCCGTCTCAAAAAAATAAAAATAAATAAATAAATAAATAAAATAAAAGCTGATTCAACTCTCTGGTCTCATTTTCTCCAGTACTGAAAGTCCTGGGTACTTTTATATACAAGTCCACTGGGTGGGGTGGCGGGGAGTAGGGAGGAAGAAAGGAAGTCCTGAATTCAAATCCCAGCTCTAGCACTTTCCTCACTGGCTTATTGTAAAATATAGCTTTAATGTATAAAGAGTTCCAACTTGGTTGGCACAGGGTCATTGCTCAATAGAGACTAGCTATTGTTATTATTACTACTGCTAATATTATTATTTATTCTCACTTTTCCTGTTTACTTATAATGAATGCAGCCTAGAATTTTCTGATATTGTTTTTTAATTTTTTACTCAAGGACTAAAAGGTTTTTGAAAATGTCTTCTGGCCCATTCTAGATTTTATTACATTTTGACACGCTATCCTACCACCATCAGCATGTTCTTAGATTGAATTTTATGTAAGCAAGTAAAAGAGGGTCTATGCCCTCTGGGAATTTACAGCCTAAAATGGATGAACTAGTTGGACAACCTCGGAAAAGGCACGTAAACAGTTCTGAGCCCCGGTGTCCTTTTGATACCTCAAGGGTCGAAATCTAGAGAGAACTGTTTATGAACTTGGTGAGGCTCTTGAGTAAGTAAAATAAGCAAGTACATGCTTAAATCTTAGTAAGCCTATAATATATATACAGAAGTGGCACTCAGAGAGTATTTGACCTGTACTTTTTTTTTTTTTTCTTTTTGAGGTGGAGTCTTGCTCTGTCACGCAAGCTGGAGTGTAGGGGCACGATCTCGGCTCACTGCAACTTCTGCCTTCTGGCTTCAAGTGATTCTCCTGCCTCAGCCTCCCAAGTAGCCGGGATTACAGGCATCCGCCACCACTCTCAGCTAATTTTTGAATGTTTAGTAGAGACGGGGTTTCACCATGTTGGCCAGGCTGGTCTTGAACTCCTGACCCCAAGTGATCTGCCCACCTTGGCCTCCCAGAGTGCTGGGATTACAGGCATGAGCCACCGTGCCTGGCCTTTTTTTTTTTTTTTTGAGACAAGTTCTCCTTCTGTTGTCCAGACTGGGGTGTGGTGGCACAATCATAGCTCACTGCAGCCTCAAACTCCTGGGCTCAAGCAATCCTCCCACCTCAGCCAATTCTCCCACCTCAGCCTCCTAAAGTGCTGGGATTAGAGGCATGAGCCACTGTGCCTAGCATCAACCCTGTACTTTCTTAAAAAGCTGTTATTGTTGTGTGTCTGGTTTTTTGTTTTTGTTTTTGCTTTTGTTTTGAGACAGGGTCTCATTCTGTTGCCTAGGCTGGAATGCAGTGGCATGATCACAGCTCACTGCAGCCTTGACTTCCCTGGGTCCAAGTGATCCTCCCACTTCAGCCTCTGTAGAAACTGGGACAGGAGGCACGCACCACCACACTAGGCTAATTTTTTCTGTATACTTTGTAGAAATCGGGTTTCACCATGCTGCCCAGGCTGCTCTCAAATTCCTGGGCTCAAGCAATCTGCCTGCCTTGGCCTCCCAAGTGCTAGGATTACAAGTGCTAGACGTGAGCCACTACACCCAACCTGTGTGTTGTATTTCATTGAACCAGAAGTTTTCTCCTTGATTATCTAAAATATTTCATATTTCATAAAAATGTAATATTAACATATGGCCTAGTTTTTTACCTCGAAAGTCAACTAATGTTACCAGTTTTTTGTTTTTCCTCTCAGCTTTTTGTAATATATACATGCACATATGTATGTTTGTTCTTTGTTTAATTTAAAAAATGGCTGTATACTTGCTGCTATGCGTCTTGCTTTTTCATTTAATATTGTACCTTGGAAATTGTTCAAAATAGGTTTATAAAGAGGCTTTCTGGCTTTTTTTTCTTGTTGTTTAAAGACAGGGTCTGGTTATGTTGCCCAGGCTGGAGTACAGTGGCTGTTCACAGCTGTGATCATGGCACACTGCAGCCTCGAACTCCTGGGCTCAAGGCAATCATCCTGCATCAGCTTCCTGAATAACTGGGACTACATGTGTGTGGCACCACACCCATGTTCTTCAGCCTATTTTATGGCTGCATTGTATTTCACTCTATAGTTTTGTTTGTTTGTTTGTTTTGAGGGGGTTGGGGGTTTGTTTGTTTGTTTTTTAGACGGAGTTTCACTCTTGTTGCCCAGGCTGGAGTGCAATGGCGCAATCTCAGCTCACTGCAATCTCCGCCTCCCAGGTTAAAGTGATTCTCCTGCCTCAGCCTCCCGACTAGCTGGGATTACAGGCATACGCCACCATGCCTGGCTAATTTTTTGTATTTTAGTAGAGACAGGGTTTTGCCATGTTAGCCAGGCTGGTCTCGAACTCCTGACCTCAGGTGACCAGCCCGCCTCGGCCTCCCAAAGTGCTGGGATTATAGGCATCAGCCACTGGCGCCTGGCCACTCTATAATTTTAAATAATTTTTTAAAACAATATCCTCTTGGACATTGAAGTTATTTCCACCCCTTTTGCTATTTCAAATGATGCCACAGCGAGTGATTTCATATACAAATTATTTCTCACATGTGCAAGTTTGCCTTGATATACTCCTGGAAATGGAAATGCTGGTTCAGAAGCAAGTGCTTTCACAGTTTTGAAAGAAATTGCTGAGTTGGTCTCATTACCAGTTGTAACAGGTTGTGCTCCTACCATCAGTGTATGAGAGCAACGATTTCCCCGCAGCTTTGCCAACACTGTATGTTGCTGAACTTTTCTGACTTTCTGTTGAATCCTTTTTCTTTGCTTTGCTCTCACAGAGGTCAGCAGAACTGGCTACAGTTAGACCACCGAGTTCTTGACCATGATTTGCCCAAGAAACCAGGCCCAACCGTTTTGCACTTTGCTGTGAGGTATGTATCCACAGACCCAGTTAGCATCCCTCTTTTTTTCTGTTATTTTTGGTTTTCGTGTGTGTTTTCTTTTCTGTTTTTTACATTTCTGGTGATTAGAGATAGCGAATAAAAAGAGAAGAGACCTATCAAAACATTATCATTTGAAAGAGATTCTCTACTGTCTTGGTCTGAGGACCAAGTTACCATAGATACTGTAGAGCTGTTTTCTTTGAAGATGAAGGATAGAGTCGCCTTCCTTTATTCCTCAAAGCCTCTTAGATCAATTTAAAGCTGAAAAACATGGGTAATATATTTTAATACATAAGCCTGTTTCTCACTCAACATATTTTTAAGATTCCTATTATTTGAAATATGACAAACATTTGCTATTACATTTTAGGTAGCAATAATGTTTTCTACAGACTTGGAAATAATTGAATTTTATACAATTTGATGCCTTAATTTGAATAGAGCATAAAATACAAACAAATGCTTAAGGAAATAATTAACAGTACAGGGACCTGAATTCCATTCACATGCACAGAGACTGCTGAAAATAATGCAGAGTCCTTGACTTGTTCTCTGAGGTCTGCTTGGGCAAGTCACTTAACTGTATCCTGAAATGGATGCATTCAACTAGATCAGTAATTTCTCAAATCCATCTCATGATAGAACTATTTTTTTAGTTCACAATCTAAAACAAACAAACAAAATATGTTATAAGATGTAATACCGGCTGGGCACAGTGGCTCATGACTATAATTCCAGCACCTTGGGAGGCTGAGGCAAGTGGATCACTTAGGAGTTTGAGACCAGCCTGGCCAACGTGGCAAAACCCCATCTCTACTAAACATACAAAACAAAATTAGCTGAGCTTGGTGATGTGCTCCTGTAATCCCAGCTACTCATGAGGCTGAGGCATAAGGATCGCTTGAACCCAGAGGCAGAGGTTGCAGTGAGCCAAGATCGCACCAATGCACTCCAGTGTGGGCAACAGTGAGACTCCATCTCATAAACAAAAACAAAACAAAGCAAAAACAAGAAGTAATACCTATGTTTCTCTACCTAGCTTGAGGTGAAATCATTACTGATGGAGCTGAAAGCCCTTCTTATGTGCTGACCCCCTCTCCCCACTTTCCTAAGTTTGATGAAAAATTTTATGATAAATTTTGTTCTGTTGGTAGGAAGTTAAAAATGATAAAATGAGGTAAGGTGGTAGGTTTCTTATAAATCTAGTTTCTTCTCATAAAGCTAGATGAACCTGAAGAATTGTCCTGTATTCTGAGTATATGTTAATTTTTGGTTTTTTGTTTGAGACAGGATCTCAGTCTCTGATCCAAGCTGGAGTGCAGTGGTACAGTCTTGATTCACTAAAACCTCGGCCTCCCGGGCTCAAACAATCAGCCTCTCAGGTAGCTAGAACTATAGCTACGTACCACCACACCCAGCTAATTTTTTGTACTTTTTGTAGAGATGAGGTTTTGCCATGTTGTCCAGGCTGGCCTCAAACTCCTGGGCTCGAGCATTCACCTGCCTTAGCCTCCCAAAGTGCTGAGATTACAGGCGTGAGCCACCATGCCTGATAATGTTAATTTTTGGAAGATGAAAATGTACTTCGTTTTATGCCATGAAGGTATAGGTTTCATCCTTTTTTGGGGGGGCTTTTTTACTGATTACCTGGCAACATTCTGTCACATTTTACAGATACTTTTCATTTTAATTGAGTCTGTTCCGTGAAATTCAAAAGTATGAGAATATGACAGAATACATTTTTAAAGAAATCTTTTTTGGCCAGGCACAGTGGCTCATGCCTGTAATCCCAACACTTTGGGAGGCTGAGGTGGGAGAATCACTTGAGTCCAGGAATTTGAGACCAGCATGGGCAACATAATGAGATCCCATCTCTACAAAAATTTTTTTAAATTAGCTGGGTGTGGAGGTGGGTACCTGTGGTCCTAGCTACTCAGGAGGCTGAGGTGGGAGGATCGCTTGAGCCCAAGTCAAGGCTGCAGTGAGCCTTGATCATGCCATTGCACTTCAGCCTGAGTGACAGAGACCCTGTCTCAGAACAAAACGGAAAGTTTTTTTGTGTGAATCAATGGGGATTGTGGAGAGTTGCTGCTCCATACTGAACAAATGAAGTGTTAGCCACTTCCAATTTCTTTCTTGCTTTTGGGTCTGAAATCTGGTTTAGAATATAATTTCTTTAATTAAATTGGAGTAACAACAACAAGAAGTAATTTAATTGCCAGAAGTAATTATATTTTTAAAACCCAGGAAGGAGGCAGCATAGTAGTGATTTGTCTAGGAGCATAGCTGGTATGGAAAAGTACACAGAAATCCTAAAGAAAAAAAACACTGAGTTTCCAGGAAAGAGGGTGACATGAATGCTTGTGTCCATGGCAATGGAAAAAAAAAAAAAAACAGAACTAGTAGGCAAGAGGTTAAACAGCATATTAGTACTTAAGCAGGAGTCAGAGAATAGCGAAGTTTTAATCTTGTGTTGTGTAGGGAAAATGGCCCAACATAAATAAAATATACTTTTTCAGAGAGAATTATATTATCACTATAAACATTTCAAATTATATGAATGAAATGAAAAGTAAAAATTACTCTTCACCACCTCCAACCTTCCCCTCGACCCCCAAGTTTCCCCCCTTCTTAGAAAAATAGGGTAAGTCGTTTGATGAATTAATTTCTTTTTTCTTTGCAACTTGGAGATCTTTCCTTGGGTATATAAAAATCTATTTATTTAAGCATTAAGGCTATTTCTAGTTGTTATTAAAATTTAGGTTACAGCTGGCCAGGCGCGGTGCCTCACACCTGTAATCCCAGCACTTTGGGAGGCCAAGGTGGGCAGATCACTTGAGGTCAGGAGTACGAGACCAGCCTAGCCAACATGGGGAAACCCCATCTCTACTAAAAATACAAAAAATTGGCCAGGCTTGGTGGTGGGCATCTGTAATCCCAGCTACTCCAGAGGCTGAGGCAGGAGAATAGGTTGAACCCAGGAGGTGGAGGTTGCAGTGAGCCAAGATCACACTACTGCACTCCAGCATGGAGAACAGAGTGAGACTCCGTCGCAAAAAAAAAAAAAAAAAAAATAGGTTGCACCTAACATCATTGCCCTTTCATCTTTTGGCACATGGTGTAGTGTTTCTGTAGTGTCATCTACTCAATGAAAGCATTAAGTCTTCAGAAAATCTAACAAGTACCATCTAGGTAGTAACCAGATTTGTGTAGATTCTTTGACAGCTAATATCTGGTCTGTTTGGGGTCACAGAATACCAAAGGAGTAAACTCTATCTCCCTTTCTGTACAGTCATTCATAAGGCTCTCTATCTTCTCCAAGCAGGTTCCTGAAATTCCAGAGTGACCTGCTGCTTGTTCATGATTTTCAGCACTTACTTGGAGTGTTATCTCAAGAGTGTCCCATAATCACTTCGCATTACTTTCCCTTAACTACTTGCATGTTTAAAACCCTTATCAAGTTTTTAATTATTCACTTAGTTCTTCCTCCCAACAGTATAGTGAGATCATAATAGTCTTTGTTATTATTCCAATTAAGTAGTTGTTTTTACTCCAGTTTAATTAAGGAAATGATAAAGGAAAAGCACACGCCAACGAATTTCGTGAACTGACCGAGGTCACTGTGGAGTGTAGCTGGTTCTGTGGAGGTCTCGCAAATGGGGTTGTTTTGTGCTCCAGTGAAGTGAGGTGCTCCTCAGAGGGTCTCTAGCCTCCTGTTTGGAGAAAACAGAACTATTGGTAATACTTCTATCCCAGTAGACACCATCAACAAATCTCCAGGTTGCCTGTTTGACTGAAGAATAGAGAGCCAAAGATAGCATTTGGTTCTGTCTTGATGTTCGCTCATTTTAGGAGCCTCTGGAAGTGCAGGGGACCTCTTTTGAGATTGGGGTCCTCACCTCTTGCGTCAGCACGGTACTGCTGCATGCACTGGAACATGGAGCACAGAAGCCCCTCATTCATGGACACTGAGGTGTGTGGTCACCAAATAGTTAATGCACAATGAAAAAGAAGTCCCTTCAGTGATAGCATAAAGCATGTGTACCGCTGTTATTTTCAACGCAAACAATTAGAAGTCCTAATGCCAACAATGAAGATAGGTTCAGTAGGTTATGGTGGCACTTTTATAGTAAACGATGAATCACTTTAACAAAAGAGATTAGATGAAAAAGTACATTGCAATTCAGAGCTTCTCCAGAAGGCGAGGCAGGGCATATCTGAATCATCTTGGGAAATTTTTCA
Organism: Theropithecus gelada; assembly: GCF_003255815.1. NCBI lineage: Eukaryota > Metazoa > Chordata > Mammalia > Primates > Cercopithecidae > Theropithecus > Theropithecus gelada. Next base: position 70,807,865 of record NC_037669.1, read on the forward strand.
AACTACACAGTTACTCCCCTCCAACTCCACATTCCTAGCCCAGATTCTGATATAGTGCCATGGAGGGAGGGGTGCATTGTCCAGCCCTCTCTCCACCCCTCCTCTGATAAATCATTACTTTAATAAGTCACTGTTATCAGGGATGTTGTCATGTATCTCAGTGCTTGTGCATCTTAGGAGAAAAGATACATTATATCTGAAAAAGATAGGGAATGAGTGTCCTTCTGTAAAACAGAGATTGCTATTTATGCCATAGGAAGTTCAAGTGATCACAGTGAGGTTTTTTGAAGTTGGTATGTTTTGTAAACATATATAGATCTATAAATACTGGGAAAATTCCTGGAAGGAGCTACACCAAGTTGTGAAGAAACATTTCTTCCTTCATTCATTCATTATGTGTTAGAGTTTTGCTACGTTGTGCTCTACCCCATTCTAGGTCTGAGGACCCAATAGTGAAGAAGGCAAAAATATCTACCATCATAGTCTGCATACACATAAACAAATGCATTCATTGTAGAATAACATTTTGTCCATTCATCTGATAAATAGTTGCTGATTTCCTGCTACGTGCCTGGCCCTATGGAAATCTAGCAGTGGTAGAAGAAAATGACAAAAATCCTGCAGCCGTAAAGCATACAGGCTAATGGAAAGAGACTGACACTAAGTAAAGTAAACCTGCAAAGCATCTTATGTGAGGGGTTATGGAGGAAGTTCCATTAGGGAGGAGGAAAAGGGAATATTAGCAAAGCTGGGGCTGCAATTCTAAATACAGTGGTCAGGGAAGGCCTCCCAAAGGAGGTGGCATTGAGCAAAGGCATACAGGAGATGAGACAAGGACCCAGGACCCAGGCCCATTTCTGGGGAAGTTTCTTCCAGGCCAGGGGAATAGCAGGTGCACAGACAGGTTGGCAAGAGCATGCCTGGTGTGTACCAGCCCCTGGAAGGAAGGCATGTGTCTGGAGAGAACCTACAAAAGGGAAATGAGTAGGAGTTGGCATGGGGTTGGCCTGTAGGGCATTGGGGCCTACGGGTTTTGAGCTTGAGAGCATAACCAGTTTCCATTTTAAACAGACTCACTCTGGTTACTGGTTTGAGGACAGACTGGAACGGGGCAGGAGGGCACAGCAAGACCAGTTAGGAAACTGTTGCAATGGTCCAGGCCAGAGGTGAGTGGGGTGGACCAGACTGAGTCTCACTCCACATTCACCGGAGATGGTACAAGTTGGTTATGAGAATTGAAGAGAGAGCAGGGGATACAAAATGATTTTGCAAAACATTATGCAAATATAAGGAATATTTTTTTATTGTAGCATTTATGAAAAAGAAAAATTCCACGAGATCTTGCTCTCAAGAAGTTTTCTCTCTACCGAAACGTAGCATAAACTCTGCAGCAGGCCCTAGGCTCTTTGACAAGTATTGTCTCATTTACTCCTGAGCTAAACCCTGAGGTACTACAGATTTGAAGGGTTAATAAATATCTGGTTTATATTCCCCAGGATAGAGGGAGCAGCTCAGAAACATATGCTGCTTCTGCACAGAGAAAAGAAAATATGTAAAGCAAAGGCACGTAGTGTTCCCTTTATGACTTCAAGATTAAACCTTTGTCTTCTTTTTTCCAGTTATAAAATCTCAAAGAGGTGTGCTAAATATGTGTGTGACCTCTGTGTGTATAGACGCACCATAATTTATTTAGGTACCATAATTTATTTAACCAGTTCTCTATTTCCATAGGAGTCCAAACTCCACCAGGTTTCTGGGGGACTTCCCCAGGCTGGGGGTTGTTATCTGGTTGCCATAAATTATATTCCACAAACATATGGGCCTCTTGGTAATGCAGCCCAGATGTGAATATTTGAAAGGCTTGACAGTGAGGAGCAAGCAAGCATTTAACTAGGAGTGCAGGGCCTTGCCGTGACCTCACTGGAGAAGCTCATATTCCCTCAGAGGAGGGCAACCTGAGGTGGCTCGGGCCGGTACCACCTTGTTCCAGTCAAAGCCAGAATCTTGGCTTCTTTCATCCCCTTTATTATTTGTTTTGTTTTTCATTTCAATTGGTCTTCCCTCTTCTTCTCCCTTCTTTTCCTCCTCCTCTTTCCAAGTCACTTTTGCTGGGTCCTAGGACTGCATGTATCCACTCAGTGGTACCCTAAAGCATTGTCTGCCACTCTTAGGGCTGAGAAGAACTCACTTTCCTACTGTAGTAGGAAACCCGGAGGCAGACTACTCCCTCTGGGTGAAAATTGCTGCAAACAGGGAGCCCTTGAATTCAAGACTGCTGACTGCCTTCTCATCACTCCTGGCCTGGTCTTTGGAACGTTAGATCTTTAGAAAGAGTTTAACTCAAGGAACATCATGACTACAACCCATGAGTCCTCATCATTCCACCAGAATTTTTTAAAGAGAGCCAAATACACGTGACACATAAAGACAGACTGTAGTAAAGAGGGAGACTTATTGACATAGAAAGATGCTCCCAACGTATTCTAGGTGAAAGAAGTGGACCACAAAAAGTCCATGCAATATGATAACACTCTATGTAAAATATTGTATAAAACATCTGTACAGATAGAAACTAAGTTGAAAATGTTAACAATAGTTAATCTCTAGGTAGGATGATTGTAGGGACGATTTTCATTTTCTTCTTTTTCGCTCATCTGTGTTTTTTCCTACAATGAACATATTACTTGAGCAAATTTTTTAAATGCAATTATGAAAAGTGATAAGAGGAAGAAAGGATAAAATGTTTGTGACCAGATAAGCATGCGTTTGTTTAAAGCCATCAGAGGGTAGGTGATTTACAATAACGAGAGGACTGGAAAGTTCATCTTTTCATGGAGGAATGTGATTTAAAGGCCCAGAGAAACAACTGATTCCTTCTACTTAGGCTGAGCTGAGGCTACTTGAGGGAGGTGTGCGAGTTAGCCAGAGGTCTTTGCCCATCTACCACACTCCCATCTGAATGCACAATACCCCAGACCGTGGGAAATACAAAGGCCAGTTGCCTCAGTATCACCCATGACCCCTAACTGGCCCAGCCTATTCTGAACTTCCAGGCAGGCGGTTAATGGCCTTCATCTTCGAGGATCCAACATCTTTATCACACAAGAGTTCAAGAAAGACACAGAATCCTCTGAAGCACATGCTCGATCATGATTCCAGTTTCTTACAGGATTCTATTTCTTGGTGTATTCCCTGGGCAAGCATCAGAAATTATTTTTAGAAATCTGCTCACTCCCCTCTCAACCCTTTCAGTCCTATCTTTTGGTGGGTGTGCCTGTGTTTCCAGAGTTTTAAGAAACAGATGGGCCATGAATACTTAAAGGATGTGTGTGTTTGTCTGTGTGTGTGTGTGTGTGTGTGTGTCTCAGGACAATGAAGAGGCAACATCAAAAGTAAAGAAATTGTATGGTGGGGCTGGGCGCAGTGACTAATGCTTGTAATCCCAGCACTTTGGGAAGCCAAGGCCGGTGGATCACAAGGTCAGGAGTTCGAGAACAGCCTGGCCAACATGACGAAACCCCGTCTCTACTAAAAATACAACAATTAGCCAGGTGTGGTGGTGCACACCTGTAGTCCCAGCTACGTGGGAGGCTGAGGCAGGAGAATCACTTGAATCTGGGAGGCAGAGGTTGCAGATCGCGCCATTGCAGTCCAGCCTGGGCAACAGAGCAAGACCCTGTCTCCAAAAGAAAAAAAAAAAGAAAAGAAAAGAAAAGAAAGAAACCATATTGTGAAGGGTGAAAGAAGCTGCAGAGCTCAGAAATTAGAAGCTCGGCTTTCAATGCAGGGTTTCACTGTAGCAGCACTATTGAAACTGAGGACCAGGCCATTCTTTTTAGTAGGGAGCTAAGCTGTGCTGTAGGATCTTTAGCAGATCCCTGGTCTCCACCTACTGACGTCAATAATGCTCCCAGGCTGGGCACTGTGGCTTACACCTGTAATCCCAGCACTTCAGGAGGCCAAGGCAGGTGGAGCACTTGAGTCCAGTTCAGGTCCAGCCTGGGCAACATTGTGAAACTCTGTCTGTACAAAAAATACAAAAATTATCCTCGCATTTTAGTGCGTGCCTGCAGTCACAGCTACTCAGGAGGCTGAGGCAGGAGGATGGCTTTAGCCCAGGAAGTTGAGGCTGCAGTGATCAGGCCACTGCACTCTAGCCCGGGCAGCAGAGCAAGACCCTGTTTCAAAATAAACAATAACACTCCCCAAGTGCTGACAGTCAAATAGTGTCTTCAGCATTGGTAAACACCCCAACCCAAACATTGAGAACAAAGCTTTAGCATCATTCTTAGGTTCATATTCCAGCTCTTCCACTTACTCACTGTGTAGTTTCTGGCACCCTCTCGGGCCTGTTTCATCACCTATAAAATGAAGCTGGTGGTAGCACCCACCTACTTTGGGGGTTGTTGGAGGATTCCAAGTGCTAACAGGTAATGTAGACCCTCTATAAATGTTAACTATTTTTATGTTATAAATAACAGGCTGCCTCAACCACATATTCAGTGGGTGAAACATTCTATCATGTTTCTGTCACAGCCTTTGAATATGAAAGATTTGGGATTGTCTGGCTTGGGTCTGACCCAGTCCCCTTTGCACTGGGCAGAGGATCTTATCATTTATCTTCATTATTCACCGTGCCCAGTGAAAAGACTCCCCACCCAACTTTTCTCCCCTGCCTCCCCTCCCCACCCCCTCTCAAAGCATCTGTCCCTGCTTTCCTGTGGAGGACTAGAGCAGGCTGTTTTAAAGAGGAGGAGAGGCAAGCACTTGGGATTCACATGCCCCTGACACTTCAGGTTGCCTAGGGGAGAAGACTCTCTCTCTCTCCCCTTCCTGGCAGGTCACAGCAAGGCCCTGACTCTTTTGGGCCTCCAGCTCTTCCAGATAACTCAGAAAGAGTCACGTTGTGGGAAAGGAGCAAGAGGGCAGGTTCTTACAGGCTTACCAGGAGGCCCTCTCTAGTTCTAGCCATGTCTGGAAATTCAGAAATGAGAAAGAGCATTCCTGGCAGAGGAGCACATTGTAGAAGCAAACAGTGCTTCCCCTGGGAATTCTCCAAGACTGTTCCCCTCCCACAGATGAAAGGGAACATATTGGACTCCCATAAGCACTGCATAATAGCTTGCAGAAAGTGATGTGTTTGGAGAAAGTGAAATACACTTAAATTACACTTCAGCCTTCAGCATGCATTATAAAGTGACATATGACTACCTTGCAGGGTCATTACAAGCAATAAACAGATATCTCCCTGCTCAGAATGTGGATGAGGATCTGATAGAAATCTTTCAAGGCTTGTGGCTGCAGTTAAATGCCTGAAATTACTCATGGTGACTAAATGAAACCCAGAATGAGGTGTTTTGATTTAGCCCTCGCTGGACGCCAGTCACAAACTCAGCATTGTTCAGAATGCAAAATAATTGAGCAGTTCTTGCCCAATTCACCCTCTTTGAAGATATCACTCGGACCTCGCAAAGGCCCTGGGAAGCAAAGAAACCATGCTCAGTTGAGAAAGAAAAGTCGAAACTGGTTAGAAGAGCATTCATTTCACAATATTTTCTCATTTTGTGTTAAAACAGACATTTTTGTAGCATTTGTTTCCTTGAGAGAAGGAACTTAGGAAAGATACTTGGATTTTTTTTTTTTTTTTTTTTTGAGACAGAATCTTGCTCGGTCACCCACGCTGGAGTGCAGTGGCACAATCTCAGCTCACTGCAACCTCCTCTTCCCGAGTTCAAACGATTCTCCTGCCTCAGCTTCCTGAATAGCTGGGACTACAGGCATGTACCACCACATCCAGCTAATTTTTGTATTTTTAGTGAAATGAGTTTTCACCATGGTGGCCAGGCTGGTCTCGAACTCCTGGCCTCACGTGATCTGCCTGCCTTGGCCTCCCAAAGTGTTGGGATTACTGGCATGAGGCACTGCACCTGGCCAGATACTTGGAATTTTTATTCTGGTTGTTACAGTTAAAGCTTTAAAGATGTTCCCAACTAAGTCAGTGCCTTTTATTACAGTCACATCAGTAGAGCGATAATAATATTCTAATAATCACCGCCATTCATTGGCTACTAAACTACACGCCACCTGCTATGTTAAGCACATTTCTTTTTTTTTTCTTTTTTTTTTTTTTGAGACGGAGTCTGGCTCTGTCGCCCAGGCTGGAGTGCAGTGGCGCTATCTCCGCTCACTCCGCCTGCCGGATTCACGCCATTCTCCTGCCTCAGCCTCCTGAGTAGCTGGGACTACAGGCGCCTGCCACCATGCCTGGCTAATTGTTTTGTATTTGTAGTAGTAGTAGAGACGGGGTTTCACCATGGTCTCAGTCTCCTGACCTGGTGATCCGCCTGCCTCAGCCTCCCAAAGTGCTGGGATTACAAGCGTGAGCCACAGCGCCCCTCCATTAAGCACATTTCAAACCTCTCATTTCTCCAGTGTGTGGGGCAAGAGAGGTAAGAGGCACTGAGAGCGGAGCAGCTGCCCCAAGACCTCAAGACTGATCAGCATTGGAGCTACGATTCAAACTAATGTCTGTCCCACTCCCTAGTGTTGACTTGTGACCACTAGAAATAAATACCACAAGACAAAAATATTGGTCATGTAAATTTAAGCGACTCTTCAAAGGACAGCCACTTCCAAACAACTGGGTGTTGTGCTCTTTGACATCCATGTGTTGCCATCTGGCTGGCAGGGCTGTGTCCCTTCCAGCCGTCTTTGTCATGTCACTGTGGTGTAATGTTCTGTCATCACTAATGAGTGGTTAAGCCAACCAAGAAAGGAAAAAAATGCTAATGGGAGGAGCCCAAATAGCAGAGACAAAACCTTCCTGAGCAAATTCTTTTCTCAAGAAATTACGCTTGTGAAGCTGAGGTTTGTCTCCAAAATGTGTGCCTATTCAAAAAGCCTGGGTTCTTTCTGAAGCTGAAAAATTAGCCATGGGCTTCAACTTAACAGAACCTTAGTGAAATCGCTCACAGTAAGCATGCAAAAAGGAAACAGTATCCTTTTGCAAAAAAAGGCTGAAAGAAAAGGTCTTTATTTTCTTTTTTTTTTTTTTTTTTTTTTTGAGGCGGAGTCTCGCTGTGTCTCCCAGGCTGGAGTACAGTGGCCAGATCTCAGCTCACTGCAAGCTCCGCCTCCCGGGTTCACGCCATTCTCCTGCCTCAGCCTCCCGAGTAGCTGGGACTACAGGCGCCCGCCACCTCGCCCGGCTAGTTTTTTGTATTTTTGGTAGAGACGGGGTTTCACCGTGTTAGCCAGGATGGTCTTGATCTCCTGACCTCGTGATCCGCCCGTCTCGGCCTCCCAAAGTGCTGGGATTACAGGCTTGAGCCACCGCGCCCGGCCCCAGGTCTTTATTTTCTTAATCTGGGATAGTCCATTTCATGTCATTAAGAAGTCCTAGATTTTGTTTTCAGTTCATAGTGTGTGTTGATAGGTGTGCCTGAGAAGAGCCTTTTCCCCCAAAGCCCCTATGTACTTTTCATACACTCCATAAATATGAAGTCATTACAATGGTCCCCTTGAGGGAGAGATGGAATCATGGGTTCAGAGAGCTGGTAATCAGATGCCTAGGCAGGAGGCACCAGGGCTGGTCGCCAGAAAGTAGTGGGAAATAAGATAGAGACCTGTTTACTGGAACTAGGATGTAGTCAGGGGCCTGGGCTCCAAAAACAAGGTGAACCCAGTTTCTAGTACAAAGGTATCTGTTCAGAGTTGGATGCACCACAAACTGATTTGGCGCCAAGCTACCCAGCAACCTGTATGTGGTTTCTTCAATGCCCCAAGACTAGCAAGAGGATTGGTTTGGCTAATATGCGCTCCGCCTGGAGTGCCCTTCCTACCTTTGTTACCTGGTGAACTCATGCATTCTGCTGACTCAACTGTCCCCTCTCCTGTGGCGCTTAGTCCTATGGATTTCAGTTTGGCAACATTCTCCCCTTAATTCATAAGCTGAGTTAATTGCATCAGGCTGGTGGGCCCCCACAGCATTGTGTACATGTTATATTTCATTTTGGTTGTTATTGTAGGAAAGCATTATATCATATTGGCGTGGAATATGAACTTAGAAGTCTAACAGACCTCAGTTTGAGTCATGGCTCCACTACTTGCTAGCTGTATGGCCTAAAGAAGAGGACTTGACATCTCTGTATCTAAGCTTTCTCATCTGTAAAATGGGCTCATAATTTGTTGCCTACTGCATCTGGTTGTACCAAAGATGAAAAAAAAAAAAAAAGGTTCCTGTAGAGCACTTTGTATTATCCCTAGCACAGAAGAAGCCCTGTATTAACTTGGGTTCTCTGGTTGCCAGCAACAGAGCCACTTGTGGCTAACAAACAAAATGGAAGGAAAACTGAACTAACAAGGACTCAGAAAAGATAGGGATCAGGGCTTTTGCAAGCATCTAGGGAGCAGAAACCAAGGGACAATTTCATCAGAGTGCTGCTAGCAGAATAAATAGGCTCCAACCATCTTTGATCTTTAGGTCTTCTAATCATGTTTATTCTCCAGGGTGAGAAGCTGACTGGCCTACCTTGGGTCACCTACCCACACCTTGATGAAGGAGTTTTAGTAGAGTAGAAAAAATGTGTCCCGGTGTCCCCCAAGCAGGTCTCATCCATCTGGTCAGCATCACTCATTTATATCCAGCCAGTGATCCTTACGACTTTTGCATATGTGACTGTTGCCGTAGACCAGTGCAGCTTTACTTATTAAATGTTACAATCACAGAACTCATTTTTTATAAGTTTTGGAGACAATGGGGAAATTCAAGTGAAGACTAAATTTTAAATAAAATTAAGAAATTATTATGAGCTTTGTTAGTGAGAAAATTCATTGACCCCCTGTTTTTTAATAGTCTCTGTTAGAGATGTCTATTGAAGTAATTAGAAGTGAAGGAAAAAAATAATCTCAGAAATTTCAAGTAGAAAGCAGATATTGAGTTCTGCTAATCTGACCTAGGATTTTTTTAGGACAAGGAGATCTCTTCCTGTGGAAAGGCCTTCCCCTTCTGAGACTACTCTAACTTTTAAAAAGATATTTTATAGGTTAATCAAAATCCTTCAACTTAAGTCTTTTGCCGTGGTTTTGCTTATTGAAGCAATAGAGAACACATGTACTTCTACATATGTTAACATTTTGGTGAAAATGTCACACTTGTCTTATTTCTCTGCCTATTTTTTACATTGTTGAGATGCCCGCAATTACTAAGGGTTCAGCTTCCTGCTGAGTGCTGGTTGAGTGAACTGGGAGTGGCAGCCCAGGAGATGTTGCTTAAGAGCATTGTCCACAGAGTCAAAGTCATTGTTCCAGACCAAGACCTAGCCCCACTGGGTAGGCAGATCTCTAAAACTCAAGAGTCTGAGTCTGTGAAATCAGGGTCATCATAGGTCCCTCCCCAAGGTGGTTGTGATAATTAAATGAGAGAACAATCGGGAAGCACTTAGCACATTGCAGGCACCTTAGTAAGAGTTTGGGAAATGTTGGCTGGGATCCTGCTGCTGCCCTTAATTAGGCTGCCCGCTGGAAGCCTGCTCATATTATCTTCATTGATAGGGATACAAATGCATGGGAAAGCCAAGAAAGCAGGAAACAGCCACCACCAAGTGGTTGAACTGGAAGGTTCTTGGAGAGGCACAGAAACTTGTGTAACATGGGTCATCTTAGCCCTGTAGCAGCAGCCAACCTCTGGTCCGCCTCACTTTGGTGTCTGCCATCACAGTGACTCGGCTACCCTGCTTTGGTCCATCAACTCTTGCTGTGGACTCTTGTCCCTCTCTACTTCATGGCTTCTGCTGCCTCATGATTGCTGCTTAGTGCCTTTCTCTGCCTCCACTGAATCCCTCCTGACCCGCCCCTCAGTCTCTAAGAGCCCATGTTAATCGGTTGGCTCATTCATCATGCAATATAAAAAGCATCTGTTGAGTAGCACTTGCTCCTTTCCAGGCCTCCTCACCGCCTGACATCTTGGCTGCCTTTGAGTCAGGTGACTCTCCTAGTCCATGCAGCAGGGCTCAGAGTAGAAGAAACTAGACTGATGGGAGAAGAGACTACTGTCTACCCAAAAGGAAAAGCTGAGACAAAATTAATATAGAAAGCTTATTTGGGACAAGGTTGAGGACTGCAGCCCAGGACACACTTCCAAGTTGCCTTAAGAAGTGCTCTGGAGAAGGAGAGGCCCAAGTGTTTAAAGAAAAAAAGGACAAATCAAGAAAGGGGACAGTTACAAAAGTTGTTTGTCAGGAATTAATTCTCCTTGGTTTACAGAAATAACGTTGATCAGTGATTGGCTATACATTGTTTTGGGGGTTTTGTTTGTTTGTTTGTTTATTTTATTTTTGAGACAGAGTCTCCCTCTGTTGCCCAGGCTGGAGTTGCAGTGGCGCAATCTCAGCTCACTACAGCCTCCACCTTCCGGGCTCAAGCAATTCTCCTCCCTCGGCCTCCGGAGTAGCTGAGGTTACAGGTGCCCGCCCACCATCACGCCCAGCTAATTTTTGTATTTTTAGTAGAGACAGTTTCACCATGGTGGCCAGGCTGGTCTGGAACTCCTGGCCTCCAGTGATCTGCCCGCCTCGGCCTCCCAAAGTGCTGGGATTACAGGCGTGAACCACTGCGTCTGGCCTGGCTATCCATTGTTGAGCTACAGGATGTGGGTTATAGTGTCCGGGGTAGTGGACACTAATGTGTCCAGTGCAGCTAGTTTTGGCTATACCAGGCAGTTTCTGGAGAAAAATACATAGCTCAAGGAGGGAAATAGGACTTGATTGCTGTCCATTTTAATGCCTCTCTAGACCTGATAAATTGAAAGAACTGGAATTTTTCAGATAAAAGTTCTGTTCTTTCCTCAGAGGTAAGACACCCAATTTAGAAAGACACAAAGAAACATAATTATCATACAGCTAATAAATGGTGGACTTGAAACACTACATCTCGATCTTTTGGATTCCAAAGCCTATTTTCCCCCCAACTCCTCATTTCCTTAACCGCCTTCGTACTTAACTTTCTCTTCTCATAAATCCGACACTCCTCCATCTTCATTAACCTCACTTATAAGTGAGATAAAAGCTTGTAAGTAAAAATATAAAGGATTTGTTCTCTTTCTGGAACTTCCCTTCATGACTCAACGTTAAAGGGTGGAATGTTTCGAACGTTTTTACCGTCTCAGTGATAAAATCTTTCACAGCCCTTTCAGCTGCATTTATTTATCAAAGGTGTCATCACTGTGGAAAGGGAGAAAAAGAGAAGCAAAGGCTCAAGCCCCCTCAGGATTCCGCAGAGCTAAGGATAGGTCCACCTGGCCACTTCCTAGCCCCGCTTTGCCTTCACTCTCACTGGTCTGAGAGTAAATTCCCTTTCCGACTCAAAGCAGTGAGCTGTCTTGGGGCTCGATGGCCCTTCATGCATTATTCATCCACCAATGCTCCAGAACGTGAGGAAAACTTCGGGCCCCTAGCTTGCCCGCTCGCCCACCACAGAGCGCCAGCCTTTGCAAGCTGGCCTCATCAGTACAGGATTACGAAAACAGAGTTGTTAAAGACTCAGCCTCCTCCCCTCCTCACCCCGGAGCTGTCAGAGCTCTCCTGAGAGAGGGGCCTGCCTGCAACCTGTGGTCTCACAGATTGAACAAGCAAAATCCTAGAAAGGGAGTGGAGTAGTGAGGCCCAGAATACCCTGATTTGCATGAGAAAAGACCAAGATTGATGGTTGCTGAGAGATTGGCTTTGAGCCAAAGGAAAACCCAGGGCCTGGAAGGATGGGAAGGAAGAAAAGAGTGATTGAAAAGTGTGATTGAAACTCACCCAGTGGATGGGGGTCAGGTAGGCGTGAGGCCCTGAGGCCCCTCCGTCTAAAAATCCCCGAGCCTCAAGCAGGGTTTGGGGTTGGGTTAGGTGGTGCTTGCTCAGCCGACTTCAGCTTTCAACTCCGGGTTCACCTGGGCTTTTCTTTTGAAGCTGTCTGAGGTATTATTATGAACTCCCAGAACATGTCTCAAAGAATGAGCAACACAAATAAACGTTTGTGTTTGGTTGGTTACCATTTGGGGTTTCTCTTTAACTCACCTTCCAAGACACAAAAACATGCCGAAAGAGATTTTAGGCATACGTACACATACATCCATCACGTACTTACGTATGGTGCACATTTCTTTTAAAAAGGAAAAGAACGCACAACCTTCCTCAGGTTTCTCAAAATTCTCGCGCTGCTTTCGGGGAACACTGAATGAGGAATGCTGAGAGATGAAAATAAATCTGAAGGAACAAACTCCTCTGCTGTTTTTCAGGTTTTACATTGAGAGCATATCGTTTTTAAAGGATAAAACCACCGTGGAACTGTTTTTCCTGAATGCAAAGGCCTGCGTGCACAAGGTAGGTGCCCCGTTTGTCTTTTCGATGAGTATGTCCTACCCCCCAACTACACACATCCACAAATGACATCTTTTCTCAAATTCTGAGTGAGAAAGACAACCCTCTGCAGGGGATTCCTGCATATACACAATCCCCACTACTTTAAATGCAGCAAATAATTGACAGAGTGACCCAGAAAGACAGAAAGATGGATCAATCAGATTATAATCAAAACGTCTAGACCAGAAATCTTTTTAAATAAGGTATGCCCTACACTTACAGTAATTCAAAACCAGCCTTATTTCAGTTCAATTTCTGCCTTCGGATCCCTGCACACACGAGCCACCTTAAATCTAGGGAAGGAAGGCTGCTCACAGCCACATGTTTTCAAGCAGTATCTCAGTTATCTGTGGTAAGGGACAGGGTTTTTCTCTTATTGTTTTTTATTTCTATCTAATGCATCAAGGACAGATCACTTTTATAAAATTCAATAAATATGCATTGCTAGAAAAATAATCCCATGCTGGGATGTTACAGCCATGTCAAATTGCTATAAAAGTTTTTACGGCCGGGCATGGTGGCTCATGTTTGTAATCACAGCACTTTGGGAGGCCAAGATGGGCCGATCACGAGGTCAGTAGTTCGAGACCAGCCTGGCCAACACAGTGAAACCCCATCTCTACTAAAAATACAAAACTTAGCTAGGCGTGGTGGCGTGTGCCTGTAATCCCAGCTACTTGGGAGGCTGAGGCAGGAGAATCACTTGAACCCTGGAGGCGGAGGTTGCAGTGAGCCGAGCTTGTGCACTCCAGCCTGGGTGACAGAGTTAGACTTTGTCTCAAAAACAAAAACAACAACAAAAAAAAGTTTTTAAACACTCTCAGTTTTTTGTCTTTTCTCTTTGCAGACTAGCATAGCTTTAAAAGCCTTCACTGTGGTCTCCTCAAGCAACTTCCTGAGGAAGGGAAGGGAAGCCATGGGCCAAGAGATGCCCAGTGGAGCCTGGCTCCTCCCTTGTACGTTATGATCTCAATGCTTGGGATCTCAGAATTCCCTCTCCAGACTGCATGCCTGTTTCCAGGCCTTCTTTTAGGTTTATTGAGCATGTTATGTGTTCATTTTACCTCTTTTGTTGGATTATTAGCTATAACTCTTTGTTATTTCCATGGTTACTTTAGGGTTTATAGGATACATTTTTAACTTACCAGATTTACTTTCAAGATGATATTATACCACTTCACATGTAGTATAACAATCTTACAATAGTATGCTTCCATTTTTCTCCTCTCAGCCCTTATGTGATTGATGTCATACAATTTACTTTTTGATAAGTTACAGATGCACATGACATTATTATTTTTGTGTAAATATTCAATTAACTTTAAAGAAATTTAAACAGTACCAAAAGTCTTACATATTTATCCATGGAGTTGGCATTTCTATTGCTCTTTATTCACTTGTGTAGATTAATATTTCTGTCTGTTATGATTATTTCTGACTAGAGGACTTCCTTTAGCATTTCTTATAGTGTGGGCATACTGGTGGTGAATTCCTTCAGCTTGTACCTGAAGACATCTTTATTTGCCTTTGGTTTTGGAAACTATTACACATGATGTAGGATTCTGTGTTGGCGGTTTTTCTCTTTCCGTACTTTAGAAATATTGATTCACTATCTTCTTGCTTGCATTGTTTCTGATGAGAAGTCTGCTGTCATCTTTATCTTTGTGTTTCTGTATGGAATATCTTTTTCTTTAGCTGCTTTTAAATTTTTCTCTTTTTCTTTTTTCTGCTTTGAGCAAGTTTTTTTTTTTTTTTTTTTTTTTTAATTTTAAAGATGGAGTCTCGCTTTGTCACCCAGGCTGGAGTGCAGTGGCGCCATCTCAGATCATTGCAACTTCTGCCTCCCAGGTTCAAACGATTTGCCTGCCTCAGCCTCCCGAGTAGCTGGAACTATAGGTGTGCACCACCACAACTGGCTAATTTTTGTATTTTTAGTAGAGACGGGGTTTCACCATATTGGCCAGGCTGGTCTCAAACTCCTGACCTCAGGTGATCCACCCGCCTCAAGCCTCCCAAAGTGCTGAGATTACAGATGTGAGCCGCTGCACCTGGCCCGCTTTGAGGAATTTTATTATGAGGTGCCTTGATATAGCTTTCTTCATGTGTTTCTGTATGTGTGTATGTCATTGGCATTTATTGAGCATCTTGGTTTGTTGTCATCAAATTCAGAAACATTTTAGCCATTATTTCTTCAGTTTTTTTTTTTTTTTTTTTTTTTGGCCTCATGTATGCCTCATTTGCGAAGCCCAGTTACACATATACTAGGCCAGTTGAACTTGTCACACAGTGATGCTTTGCATTTGTGGGGATTTGGGGGAATATGATATCTTGTATAGTTTCTCTTTGTCTTCAGTTTCACTCATCTGGTTTTTGTAATCTAACCTGCCATTAATCCCATTTTGTACATCAGAGTTTTTGTTTTTGTTTTGTTTTTGAGATGGAGTCTCACTCTTGTTGCCCAGGCTGGAGTGCAATGGCGCAAACTTGGCTCACTGCAACATCCACCTCCCAGACTGAAGCGATTCTCCTGCTTCAGCCTCCCGAATAGCTGGGATTACAGGCATGTGCCACCACACCCAGCTAAGTTTTTGTATTTTTAGTACAGATGGGGTTTCACCATGTTGTCAGACTGGTCTCGACCTCCTGACTTCAGGTGATCCGCCCACCTCAGCCTCCCAAAGTGCTGGGATTACAGGCGTGAGTTTTTATCTTTAGAGGTTTGATTTGGAGTTTTTATCTTTAGAGGTTTGATTTGGATCTTTTTTACATCTTGCATGTGACTATTTAACTTTTTGAACATATTAAATATAGTTATAATAATGGTTTTAATGCCTTTGTCTGCTTACCCTAATGTCTGTGTCAGCTCTGGGTATTTTCGATTGATTTTTGTCTGTATTTTGGGTGATGTTTTTCTGCCTATTTGCATGCCTGGCAGTATTTGATTGGATGCTAGGCATTATTAATTGTATCTTTTTGAATGCTATATATTTTTTTATTCCTATAAATATTCTTGATGTTTGGTTTCGGGATGCAGTTTAGTTACTCAAATATGGATTGGTTTTTTCAGGTCTTGCTTTTATTATTTGTTAGGCTAGCCCAGAGCAGTGCTCATTCTGTAGCTAATTATTCTGCATACTGATCTTCCTGAGTACTCTATTCAATGCCCCGTGAATTATGTTTTTTAGTTTGGCTGGTGGGAATAGGCACCACCTCCAGCCCTGTGTAAGGATGAGGCACTCTTCCCTCTTATGGTTTCAGATGGTCTCCCACTTTGGGTAGTTTCTTTCAGTGCATGGAATGATCAGTGCTCTACTGAATCCTCAAAGGACACCCTCTATAGATTTTCAGGGTTCTCTCTCTTCACAGCTCTCTTTTCTCTGGCAGTCTGTTCTGCAAATTCTATTCATTTTGATCTCCTGGACTAAGGAGTTGCTCCATCTCCTTAGCTCAGGGAGTTCGCTGTGTTCCGTTGTGTTTCTCCCTCCACAGCCTGGAGCCGTCTCTTGACAGTAGTGGGGGCAATCATAGGGCTCGCCTTGTTCAAGGTTCACTATCTTCATTGCTGGATATTCAGTGTTATGAAAACTGTTGTTTTATATATTTTGTCTGTTTTTGGTTTTGTTTTTTTTCAGTTAAGAGGATAAATTCAGTCCCTGTTACTCCATCTTGGCTGGAAGTATAAATATTCAAAGCAGAGTTTTTGGCTGAGTCTATGGGGAAAGTAAAATGTTCCCAGCATCAAAGGCTTTACTACAGCCCTCTTTTCGAGACTCAGGTTTTCCTAAGAACTCTAAGGATTGACTGATGAGTAGACACCTATATAACAAACACAGCTTTTCAAACACAGCGTTTACTGAGTCAGGAGCACGTTTCATAAACCACAGTTGGCCATCCTCTCCTATGTAGAGAAATACAATTGCTCCTTGTAATATTTTTCACTGCTTTGTTGGCATTGATCCAGTGTTTTCTCTTGCTAATGCAAAGATGGTTAGAAGGCAGATTTTCAACTCCTGACATTTCTCTTGTACCTCTATATGCTAAATTCTGTTTGTCTTGAGAAAGCAAGGAAAAGCAGAATTCCTTTAAATGCTGTTGCATTTTATGAATGTCAGTTGCTGGGAGCTCCTTTTTTTTTTTTTTTTTTTTTGAGATGGAGTTTCACTCTTGTTGTCCAGGCTAGAGTGCAGTGGTGCGATCTCAACTCACTGCAACCCCTGCCTCCTGGGTTCTAGTGATTCTCCTACCTCAGCCTCCCGAGTAGCTGAAATTACAGGCGCCCACCACCAAGCCCAGCTAATGTTTTGTACTTTTAGTAGAGACGGGGTTTCACCATGTTGGCCAGACTGGTCTCAAACTCCTGACCTCAAGTGATTCACCCGCCTCAGCCTCCCAGAGTTCTGAGATTATAGGTGTGAACCACCGTGCCTGGCCTAGGAGCTCCTTTCTAAATGGGAGTGTTTCATGACTTGTCAGATAATTTAGAACTTTTACAGAACATAATATTGTAAGGCACTATGACTGTTATTGAGATAATTTTTTTAAATTTTTATCTGTAGGAATTTAGAGTTGGATATTTTCTATCTAATTATTATGCAGATGGCTGGGTGTGGTGGCTCACACCTGTAATCCTAACACTTTGGGAGGCCAAGGCAGGTGGATCACTTGAGGTCAGGAGTTCGTGACCAGCCTGGGCAACATGGTGAAACCCTGTTTCTACAAAAAAATACCACAATTAGCTGGGTGTGACAGTAGGCGCCTGTAATCCCACCAACTCTGGAGACTGAGGCAGGAGAATCGCTTGAACCTGGGAGGCGGAGGTTGCAGTGAGCCGAGATCACACTACTGCACTCCAACCTGGCAACAGAACGAGACTCCGTCTCCAAATATATACATATAATGCAGATGGCTGGTAACAAATTCCAAGAGATGTTCCAGGATCAGGTAGCTGTTTGGATAAAGCAGCTTTCAAGTAATTTCTTAAGATGTATGATTATTCAAAAACATTCCACATAAGGAGTATCAGCTGAACCACGGCCACAGAGGCAAAGAAGTTTTATGAGAACGTAGTTTCAGCTGTAGAACACTCGTAGGTGGATTTATTTATTGGCAAAAGTGAGTCACTGATGGTTGGTAGCTACTGTTAACTCAGGACTCAGCTAGATCTGAGAGTGAACGCCCCCCCACCCCCATCCCACCACACTGCACAGAGGGCATTCTTCTCACCAGTGAGATGTTCGACACCTCTGATCACACCCTACACACATTTCTTCTCTGCCAGACAGCTTTCCCCTACAGCTACTTCCTTCCTTCCGCTGAAAACAGAAATACACAGGCAAGAAAAGAGAGCTCTTATTTACAAATACTGATAAAACCACAATGTCTTCTTACATACTTGTTTAGTAAGAAATATGACTTGTGATAAGATTTGATACAGTTGCTGAAGCTCTGCATAGCTACATACATATGGATTTATAAAATTCAGCCTTATGAGCATGTCATTTGAAAAACTGGTGGCTCCCAATGAGTTTTGTAATATCATTACCCGTACTGCATAGAGAATAAGCCGATGGTGACACTTCAATGTGTTGAAAGAAATAATTGTGCCTTGTTTCTGAGTTTGGGTATCCAGGATGGTCTGAAAAAGGAATAAAGATGTTTCACTTTTGTGAAAAATACTCTAAGCACTCTAAGCAAATTTTTTTTTTTTGAGACAGAGTCTCACTCTGTCACCCAGGCCGGAGTGCAGTGGCACGATCTCAGCTTTCTGCAACCTCCGCCTTCTAGGTTCAAGCTATTCTCCTGCCTCAGCCTCCTGAGTAGCTGGGATTATAGGCACGCACCACCACACCCAACTAATTTTTGTATTTTTAGTAGAGACGGGGTTTCACCATGTTGGTCAGGCTGGTCTCAAACTCCTGACCTTGTGATCTGCCCACCTCAGCCTCCTGAAGTGCTGGGATTACAGGCATGAGCTACTGCGCCCGGCCAGCAAAATTTTATATGTGAAATATGGCACACATTGGGCATTCAGTGGATTGTTGACTAACTCAACAAATGAATGAGTATGCTGATAACTCTTGTTTCCTAAGAAGTCAAGCAAAAAGCAAAAGTGTGTAATTTGACTAGGGGGAAACACATGAAAATACCTACATTTACTAAGAAATTAAACATCCACAAAGTTAAAAATTTCATTTTCCAGGTATTACTGAATAACACTTAACAATACTTAGTCAACACTAATTACAACCTTCATCAAAGAATGAGTGAGAATTATATGTTAAGAAGAAAATTTCAGGCCGGGCGCGGTGGCTCACGCCTCTAATCTCAGCACTTTTGGGAGGCTGAGGCGGGCGGATCACCTGAGGTTGGAAGTTTGAGACTAGCCTGACCAACATGGAGAAACCCCGTCTCTACTAAAAATACAAAAAATATTAGCCCGGCATGGTGGCACATGGCTGTAATCCCAGCTACTTGGGAGGCTGAGGCAGGGGAATCGCTTGAACCTGGGAGGCAGAGGTTGTGGTGAGCCGAGATCACGCCATTGCACTCCAGCCTGGGCAACAAGAGTGCAACTCTGTCTCAAAAAAAAAAAAGAAGAAGAAGAAGAAGAAAATTTCAGCCAGGTATGGTGGCTCATGCCTGTAATCCCAGTACTTTGGGAGGCCAGGGTGGCAGATTGCTTGAACTCAGGAGTTCAGAACCAGTCTGGGCAACATAACTAACTCCATCTGTACAAAAAATACAAAAATTAGCCAGGCTTGGTGACATGTACCTGTAGTCCCAGCTACTTGGGAGGCTGAGGTGGGAGGATCGCTTGAGCCCAGAAGGCAGAGTTTGCAGTGGTTAATGTCATGGACATGCTCAATGACAGGCAGCAAGTACAGTGGTTAATGTCAAGTACTCTGGCATCGTGTGTCTATTCATGGAGGAGGCATATCTGTGACATCCTGAGTTTAAACTCCCTCTTTCCTTTAATTCTGAACATTGTTGTACACATTGATGCTCTTAGTCCATAGTAGTTAATAAGGTGCTTCTGTATATTAGGGGCCAGATGACTTTTATAGGCTGGACTTGGGACAAAGCACCACTTCTAGAGGGATATTTCAAGAGTACACTAGCACTCATGCTGGAAGAGAACCTGTAAGAAAACTAGGTAGGAACTGTCCCTGTGGGTCAAGCGTTTCAGAGGAGACTGCATGCTGCTGTCTGGGTTGTTGTTCAAGCGAGGGCCCCTGAACCTGTTTGGCTTCCTTGGTGAGAATGCAGAGGGGCACACCTTGCCTTCACAAAACAACCACCTGTGCCAGGTGTGGTGATGTGGAAATGCCGAAACTGACACTGGGGAAACTGGGAAGCCTTCAACATGGCTGTGGTCTACCTTGGGCAACCTGCTCCTGCTAGGAAAAGCCGAAATGCATGAAGCAGGACTGTAGGCTTGCTCCAGGTCATTATTCTTGGAGGTGTCCTTGACCGTATCTGTGATTTTAGTAATCAGCCAACATGGACTACCACACCCCTTTTTTTAAAATCAGCAATCTGAAGACAGGCTTGGCAAATTAAAATAGTATTGGCCATCTTGTCTCTTCTGGTGTGTATATCAATACGGTAATAATGAAAAGACAGAAAATGTGGAAAAGCAAGTAGGGCTTATGAGGTGCTCTGTCGTAGAGACCATACACAGCCTCAGCTCCCTTTTCTGCAGAGGTGGGAAGGAGGAGGAGGAAGAGGAGGAGGAGGATAGCAACTCATCTCTTAAGAGCTCACCCTTAGCCGGGCATGGTGGCATGTGCCTATGGTTCTAGCTACTCAGGAGGCTGGGCCAAGAAGATCACTTGAGCCCGGAGTTTGAGGTTACAGTGAGCCATGATCATGCCACTGCAGCCCAGCCTGGACAAAAGAGCAAGACCCTGTCTCTAAAAGAAACAATAAAGAACTCACCAAATAGAAAGCACTGATTTTTTTGTGTGTATTAGCTCATTTAACACTCACAACAACTGATACTGTTATTTATTACTACTTCAATAAATAAGGAAATGGAGGTATAAGTAGGTTAAACAATTTGGCTAAACTTGAGTAGTTTATTAGTAGTGGAGTGATCAGATCTATGTAGTCTGGCCCCAGAAACCATATTTTTCTGTCTTCATTCATTCCTTCATTCAATTAAAACATCATTGCATTCCTATTAAGGGTCAGGGCCTCTGATGAGTGCTGCATTATCAGTAAAATACTTAACAAATATACCTTCCTGTGGCCTAAAATCCTAAGTCTTAAGGATTTTTTCATTTGTATGTGTGTAGTATGTGTTGTGTTTATTTGTTTATTTATTACCCACATCCTTTATGTGATGGTATGTGTTGTGTTTAATTTAAAGGTAATGTGTCTGATGATACTTTGTAAGACACTAAGACATAATATTTCTAAAAGATGTCAGGGACCTTGGAGAGACTGAGCATGCCTGAAATCCCTTGATGTTACTGATTACTCTTTCCCAAAGTAGTATAAAAAGCAATTTGGAGCAGGGCATCGTGGCTTATGCTTCTAATCCCAGCACTTTGGGAGGCTGAGACGCGCAGATCACTTGAGCCCAGGAGTTCAAGACCAGCCTGGACAACATGGTGAAACCCCATCTCTACAAAAAAATAAAAAAAAATTAGCCAGGTGCAGTGCCTGTAGTCCCAGCTACTTGAGACTCTGAGGTGGGAGGATCACTTGAACCCAGGAGGAATAGGTTGCAGTGAGCTGAGATTGTGCTGCTGCACTCCTGCCTGGGCGGCAGGGCAAGACACTGTCTCAAAAAAAAAAAAAGAAGCAATTTGGGGCCAATGAGGTGGCTCACTCCTATAATCTCAACACTTTGGGAGACCCATTAAGAGGATCACCTGAGGGCAGGAGTTCAAGATCAGCATGGGCAACATAGCAAGACCCTGTGTCTACAAAAAATTTTAAAAATAGCCAAGTAAGGCAGTGTGTGCCTGTAATCCTAGCTGCTCAGGAGGCAGAGGTGGGAGGATCACTTGAGGCCAGGAGTTTGAGGCTTCAGTGAGCCATCAACATGCCACTGCACTCCCACCTGGGTGACAGAGCAAGACCTGCCTCTAAAAAGTAAAACAAATAATACAGGCAGGCGTCAAGAAGTCCTGCAATAAATAAACCTATTTGATGTGGTTTAACCTAATATTTTCCAAACTTACTGTATGTGAAATTCTTTTTTAAAGCAATACTTATTAATGGACTGCCGACCACACTTTTGAAAATGCTGTTCAATGACTGGGCGCTGTGGCTCACACCTGTAATCAAATCACTTTGGGAGGCCAAGGCGGGTGGATCATGAGGTTAGGAGATCAAGACCATCCTGGCCAATGTGGCGAAACCCCATCTCTACTAAAAATACAAAAATTAGCCGGGTGTGGTGGCACGTGCCTGTAGTCCCAGCTATTCGGGAGGCTGAGGCAGGAGAATTGCTTGAATCCAGGAGGCAGAGGTTGCAGTGAGCCTAGATGGCGCCACTGCACTCCAGCCTGGGCGACAGAGCAAGACTCCGTCTCAAATAAATTAATAAATAATAATAAAAGGAGTACATCCAAAGGCCAGGCGTGGTACTTTGGGAGGCTGAGGGCAGGTGGATTGCTTGAGCCCAGGAGTTTGAGACCAGTCTGGGCAACATGGTGAAACCCTGTTCCTACAAACCATAAAAAAAATTAGCCAGGCATGATGGTGCACACCTGTAGTCCCAGTTACTCAGGAGCCTGAGGTGGAATGATCACTTGAGCCCAGGAGTTTGAGGCTGCAGAGAACCGTGATTGTGCCACTGCATTCCAGCCTGAGCAACAGAGCAAGACCCTGTCTCAAAAAAAAAAAAAAAAAAAAAAGAATACATCTTGTCATCCAGGACTCTACCAACCATAGGGATCTATTCTTTGGAAGATTTTATTGAAGTAGGAAAATATATCTATAAAAACATATTTTACATTATTATTTCTAATAGTAAGAAACTGGAAACTGCCCAAATATACTTTAATAGGAGTTCATTATATAAATTACAAATCATTAATATGATAGGATATTGTACAGCCATTAACAAGAATAGGCTAACCTTCCTTAACTAACATGAAACAGTCTAACATTGTTCAATGTTAAAAGAAGGTACAGAACAGTGAATATAGTATTATTGTTTTTAACTTTATTATTTGCTTATGTATATGAAATATACTCCTAGGAAGAAATATAAAAATACAGCATAGTATAAATGTTTATTATTTCTGAGAGTGAGATTGGAAAAGCTTTTGCTTTCTAAGTTATACTTTTCCAATTTTTTAACAGGTAGCTTGAATTAGTTTTAAATCAGAAAAATAAAGAAAAAATCAGTATATTCATTAAAATTTACCTCTTCAAAGCTGTATCAAGATAATAAAAATGGTTGGGCATGGTAGATGACACCTGTAATTCTGGCATTTTGGGAGGCTGAGGCAGGTGGATCACTTGAGCCTAGGAGTTCGAGACCACCCCGGGCAATATAGTGAGACCCTGTCTCTACAAAAAATTTTAAAACTAGCTGGGTGTGATAGTACATGCCTGTGGTCCTAGCTACTTGGGATGGCGGGGCAGGAGGACCACTTGAATCCATGAGGTCAAGGCTGCAGTGAACCATGATTGTGCCACTGTATTCCAGCCTGGATAACAGAGTGAGAACTTGTCTCAAAAAAAAAAAAAAAAGAGAGAGAGAGAGAGAATAAAAGCATTTTGCTTATCACTTTTCATCCATTACAAAAACACTTGGCACTTGGGCATTTTTCTCACTGGATAAAATTCAGTGAATGTTGAAAATTTCTAATTGCCTTATCTAGAACAGCAAAAGGCTTGCTACTAAAGACAACTTGTAGTTTTTTCCTATTGTAAAGGTAATACTTAGTAATTGTAGAAAATTTAGAAAATGCAGAAAAGTACAACAAATCAAAAAGATCCATAATCTCAATATTACAGCATAAATTGTACTATTTTGACATATTTCTTTTGTGCATACATTTTTGTTTGGTTGAGATCAATTGCTTGGTTGGGATCAGTTTTGTTACACTTTTAGCATTTTATATATTTCAGCTGCTTTGACCTCTTGTCCACTCTTCATCCTCATGCCATATGTTCTTCTGTTTTAAGAATCAGTATGCAGCCTGGGGAAAGAGCATAGGAAGGCCTTGAAAATTCACATTTTAATTGCGTTAAATATAAACTAGCACAGTGAGACTGGGACCAGGTTTCCTTTATGTAGGAATCTGTAGGACCTAGATGTTAGATAAAAGGTTATTGAATGGGTAAATGAAGGAGTGAATGATTAAAAAATCAACAAATAGGCTGGGTTCAGTGGTTCATGCCTGTAATCCAAGAACTTTGGAAGGCTAAGGCAGGTGGATCACTTGAGGCCAGGAGTACGAGATGAGCCTGGCCAACATAGTGTCACCCCGTATCTACTAAAAATACAAAAATTAGCCAGGCGTGGTAGCCTGCACCTGTAGTCCCAGCTACTTGGGAGGTTGAAGCAGGAGAATTGCTTGAACTGGGGAAGCAGAGGTTGCAGTGAGCTGAGATGGTGCCACTGCACTCCAGCCTGGGTGACAGAGCGAGACTCCATTTCAAAAATAAAATAAAATAAAAATAAAATAATAAAGAATCAACAAATAGATGGCAGAATGGAGGCATTTTAGAATGTGAAATCAACAAGCAGCCATCTTTCCTGCTTAACATCTTAGCCAGCCCCTGCCAGCTACAGAGGAGGTACATAATGGAGGGGTGGGGAGTCTGGCCTTAGCTCTGTCCTGGGCATCATACTTATATTTTTAAGACTTTGTTTCATCAATTTTAAAGTGAGAATAATAACAGTTTCTACCTCAGTGGATGAGTTAACATATATGCAAACTATATAAAAGAGTGTCTGACTCCATTTTGCTATTTATATTTTTGCTATTATTACCACTGCTATTGTGTAGCAAGCCCCTTCATAGGACATGCAAGCCCTGGCTTATCACTCTGGGCTCTTTCCACACTCCCACTGTGGTCATACTGAAATAACTCCTCCTTCCCTGATGATGCATCCTTGTCTTTCTCAAGCCTCCGTGCCTTTTTGATATACTTGTCCTTCTACTGAACGCCTTCCCATCTCCCTTTATTTTCATTTGGCAAATTTCCACCCATCCTTTTGAATTCAGCTCGAGTCTCTGCCCCTTAAGAAATTCTTTTTTTTTTTTTCGTTGTCTATCACCACCATTTCCTACAGGGGGTTAAATTCTTTCCACCTCCAAAACATCCTTTAAATAATTCTTCTAATTGTTTCTATTACGTTGAATTGTTCCTTTATGCATCAGTCACTCCCCGCAATTACACTAACTCGTAAGACCAGGGTTCATCTTTATCTCCCAAACACTGGCACAGAACCTGGCATGCACTATAGGCCCGCAGTAAATATTTGTCAAGTGAGCAAAATAAATGTAGTTTACACTAGTAACTAAATTGATCAAATTTTGCAAAATAGGCATGTGAAAAGATCAAGCCAAATTAAAAATCAATTCTGAGTAACAACCATAAAATTAGACATTTTCAGCTTTCAATCTTACTCTGTTTTCTCTCCCTAAGGTGGAGCTACTGTTTCTAAATTCAATTTCCAGAGTTGATACTATACTTATAACCTTGAAATTTAATATGCTGAACCTATCAGAATACAATTTTAGCAGTGCATGATCAGATTTTAAAGCACAGGAGTCTCAGCGTATCTGTTATAACCTCTGCTGCCATCCTTGCTCTAAGTGTCTTTTGGAGACATTTAGGAAAATCACTGTAAAGTTAGTTGCAATGATAGGTTGACATACTTCTATGCTGTTAGATTCAAACATTTTTTCTTAGAATTCCAAAGAAATAAGTCATCAACTTTTGATTGCCTCCAGGAGAGAGGGACATTGAGCATATACTACATTAAGGGAATTCAGTTGATCATGAAACCTCATTCTAGCCAAGTCTTCCGGTATGGGTTCCCATCCCAACCATTCAGCCAAACTGCCCTGAATATAGTTGACTTTCCTTCTTTCTTTTTCCTAGAGCTAAAATTACCATGTAGGCAGCACCAAAGAAGGAATGGAAGAAAAATTGGAAAAACGAATTCCCAAAGTCAATAAAGAGCTTCTGAATAATCAAACTGTGACTGTTTCTGAGAAGGGTTCTCCTAAAACTTAGGAAGATATTTTGATGCTTTTGTAGCGTTCTAGCTGCCTGTTTATGGCAAAGAGACTTTTAAAGCACACATTCATGGAGAGACCCATTACTATC
This sequence comes from Theropithecus gelada, assembly GCF_003255815.1. Taxonomy (NCBI): domain Eukaryota; kingdom Metazoa; phylum Chordata; class Mammalia; order Primates; family Cercopithecidae; genus Theropithecus; species Theropithecus gelada. The sequence continues at coordinate 70,833,577 of NC_037669.1, forward strand.
CATATTTATAATGCCTTGAGATAAGAGGATTAGTCTCAGCACAATTTAACTGAACAGAACATGAAGCATATTTTTCTGTAACCTGTCCATTACTGTCAGCATCACTTTTATGGTTCTTGTCCTGGAATTATTCCATGTAGTTCAGCAACCAACAATTTTAGTAGTACCATGAACTAAAATACATTCAGAATATCTGCTAACCTGGCTGAGTTTTAGCATTTGGGATTTCAAAGTGTTTGCGTATGTGAAAGTGTGTGTGTGTGTGTATGTATGTGTGTACACGCATATGAGTATATGTGTTTTAATCCTCAACTCATTTCAAGATTTAGAAATAATTTAAAGGATCAGTAACAGAAATTGAATGTTGTAAGCTGTAAGTTCTGTATTAAGACTTGTGAATGGGCTGGGTGCAGTGGCTTATGCCTGTAGTCCCAGCACTTTGGGAGGCCAAGGCTGGTGGATCACCTGAGGCCAGGAGTTCGAGACCAGCCTGGCCAACATGTTGAAACCTAGAAATACAAAATTTAGCCATCTCTAGTAAAAACAATAAATTAGCTGAGCATGGTGATGCACACCTGTAGTTCCAGCTACTCAGGAGGCTGAAACAGGAGAATCACTTGAACCCAGGTGGCAGAGGTTGCAGTTAGCCAAGATCATACCCCTACACTCCAACCTGGGCAAACAGAGCGAGATTCTGTCTCAAATAAATAAATAAAATAAAAGACTTGTGAATGTACCTCTTATGATAACTAATCATCAGAAGACTGATATTGATCAAGTAAAGTCACTACACTAAACGTCAGAGCTGGTTTGAAGACTAGCCAGTCCACAAGGAAGAATAAATCTATTACTTTATTTTATTTTATTTTTTGAGACGATGTCTCACTCTGTCACCCAGGCTTGAGTACAGTGGCACAATCTCTGCTCACTGCAACCTCCGCCTCCCAGATTCAAGCAATTCTCCTGCCTCAGCCTCCCGAGCAGCTGGGATTACAGGCGCCCACCACCATGCCCAGCTAATTTTTTTGTACTTTTGGTAGATATGGGGTTTCACCATGTTGGCCAGGCTGGTCTTGAACTCCTGACCTCTGGTGATCCACCCACCTTGGCCTCCCAAAGTGCTGGGATTACAGGCCTGAGCCACTGTGCCCAGCCTATTATTATATTTTAAAGGACTATTGAAAGTTTTATAATGAATATTTCACCTATCTCTATTTCATGTGGTTTTCCACATATGTTTTTCTGACATTCAAATTATGTTTGTCTTAAACTGTGAGCATTCAGATATACACTGCCTTGTGCATTTGTGAAAATCAAAGTTTTCATAATAATAGCTCGTTATACTTGTCATCTTTAATCCCACGTCCTCAGGGCCTTTTCATCGTGCTGTGTTCTTTGGCTGTCACCTCCCTGAGAGGGTAAAGGAGAAGATCATTTTCCTCATTTTCATAGATAAAAAACTGAGGCCCAAAGATGTACAAGGACATAGTCATAAAGCAGAGGACAAGGAAAATGCCCTCCAGCTTGGCACTAGCCAGGGTAAATTTACAAAGGCTGAATTATTTGTTCACTGGTATATCGCCAGCCCAAGTAGACACTCTATTTGTGGAATACATCAAGACAAGCTACTAAAAATCCAGTTGGAAGACCTGTATTTCATAATGGTGTGATTTAATATGAATTATCCTAAAACATTTAAGCCTACTACTGATATTTTTGGTACACCATCGCCTCAGAAATGGGCTATAAGAATTGCATTACAGCTAAATTGTGACTCAGAAAAAGTCATATAAAAATACTATGATAAATGCTTGAAAGGAAAGTGGAGGAGGCAGATGGTCCATTCAGCTGAAAATATCAAATTTTATAAGCTAGGAATTTGAGTACCAGTGAATGAAAACGTTTCCTAATATATTTTTTCAGTTTTGTAAAATAAATCAAATTTCTTTGTATGTTTCCTGCTTTTGAAAATGCTTGGTTGGGGCTGGGCACGGTGGCTCATACCTGTAATCCCAGCACTTTGAGAGGCCATGGTGGGCGGATCGTGAGGTCAAGAGAGCAAGACCATCCTGGCCAACATGGTGAAACCCTGTCTCTACTAAAAATAGAAAAATTAGGTGGTCATGGTGGTGGGCGCCTGTAGTCCCAGCTACTCAGGAGGCTGAGGCAGGAAAATTGCTTGAACCTAGGATGTGGAGGTTGCATTGAGCCGAGATCCCACCACTGCACTACAGCCTGGCGACAGAGCGAGACTCCGTCTCAAAAAAAAAAAAGAAGAAGAAAACGCTTGGTTGATTTCCTTAAAGACACAAATCTTGTATTTCAAAATAAATATGGCAAAGAAACTTACAAAACCAAACTTATCCATACCAACTATTTCTGTCCATCTTTCTACCTATTTACCTGTTCATCTGTCATCTCTCTCTCATCTATTTTTTTCACCCACAGTAGAAGCAGATGTCATTTTCCTTCCTGCAGTGCTTCACATGCTTAAGAGGCCTAAGGAGGAGGTTTGCAGGGCTATCTTTATGTTTTTTAAAGAAGAAATTGAGTGAATTGAAGACTTCCATTTCATAATTAAGTCGGCCTAAGATGAGTGCTATTTTGGGGAACCTTTGCAAGGTCTATTTATTAAGAAATAGACTGAGAGAGCTGGGTTTGGTAACATGCACCTGTAGTCCTGGCTACGCTGTAGCCCAAGGCAGGAGGATTGCTTGAGCCTGCAGGTTGAGGCTGCAGTGAGCTATGATCATGCCACTGCACTCTAGCCTAGGTGACAGCAAGAATCCGTCTCTAAAAAAAAAAGTAAATAAAATAAATAAATAAGGAAGGAAGGAAGGAAGGAAGGAAGGAAGGAAGGAAGGAAGGAAGGAAGGAAGGAAGGAAGGAAGGAAGGGAAGGAAAGGAAAGGAAAGGAAAGGAAAAGACATAGAGATATCCATTTCAGGGAAACTTGTTAAATGAGTCACAAATGGTTACAATTTTAAATTTATAAAGAATACATGAGGTTGGGCACGGCGGTTCACACCTGTAATCCCAGCACTTTGGGAGGCGGGCAGATCACTTTAGGCCAGGAGTTCAAGACCAGGCTGTCCAACATGGCGAAACCCTGTCTCTACTAAAAATACAAAAATTAGCCAAGTGTGGTGGTGCACACCTGCAGTCCCAGCTACTTGGGAGGCTGAGGCACGAGAATTGCTTGAGCCGAGATCATGCCACTGCACTCCAGCCTAAGTGACAGAGCGAGACCCTGTCTCAAAACAAACAAACAAAAAAGAGTACAGTTTACTTTTGGTTGAAGTGAAGTCAGTAGTTCATGGGTGTTGGACACCAGCCAGGATTGTCTATATACCCCTTGGAGAGACAATCCATAGTTTGGCTTGATGCATGACATGGGGGAAGTGGGTATCAGAAGTAGGGGATTCCTAACTGTCCAGCTTTAAATCTCAGCTCCATCACCTACGGGCTGGGTGGCTTTAAGCAACAGCCTATTCTGTCTTCCCAAGCTTCAGTCTCCCCACCTGTGAAGCGGGAGGGTGATAACATTACCTTCTCACAGGACTCATGAATTAATATATATCCAAAGCTCTTGAAACAGATAATAAGCACTTAATAAATGTTTCTTGTTTTTGTAGTTATTGATGATATTATTCTAAAATTCCCAAGAGGACTATGTTATAAAATGTTCTCATCTGCCAGGCACGGTGGCTCACGCCTGTAATCCCAACACTTTGGAGGCCGAGGCGGGTGGGTCACCCGAGGTCAGGAGTTCAAGACCAACCTGACCAACATGGAGAAACCTCATCTCTCCTAAAAATACAAAAATTAGCTGGGTGTGGTGGTGCATGCCTGTAATCCTAGCTACTCACAAGGCTGAGGCAGGAGAATTGCTTGAACCCGGGAGGCAGGAGAATTGTTTTTTGTTTGTTTGTTTGTTTTGACCTTATATTATAACATAAAAGAAGAATGTTGGTGAAAATATTTTAAACATGGTATTACCCTAGAGATGGGTAAACCCCATCTCTACTAAAAATACAAAAATTAGCCAGGCATGGTGGCAGGTGCCTGTAATCCCAGCTGCTTGGGAGGCTGAGGCAGGAGAATCACGTGAACCTGGGAGGCAGAGGTTGCCACTGCACTCCAGCCTGGGCGAAAGGCTGCTCCGTCTCAAAAAAAAAAAAAAAAAGTAATAAATGAGCAGTTCAATTAGATGGATGATATAATCCTGAAAATAAAAGTATCTCTGCATATTTACTCATGCAAAACAGCCAGATAGGATACCTACTTTACCAGGCCTTCTTTAGTCAAAGGCTTAATTTTAACTTCATGACCATAATTTTCTTCCTCCTGATTCATCCTTTCTTCCTCTAAAATCATTGATTATCTTGTAAGCACCTTGTATTTTTTCTTTTTTCTAAATAGAGAAAAAATAGTTTTCCATCAGAACGCCCTGCTGCTACTAATTCAAATTGTCATTGTACATTGGTGCCAGGGTGCATTTAAGCAGTTAGAATGCTGTAATTAAAGTCTGCTGTGTATGTAATCTTATAATGTGGAAGGGTAAGTACAGAAGTTGAGAGCTTGGTTCCAAGTGTTTGTTTAATACTGGTTGTTCATCTGTTCTCCAATTGTCTCCCTGTATATGTATTAGATGTGGGTGCCCTGGAACCTCCATGCCTATTGGCAGAGCCTGACCTATTTAGGCTGCCTGCCTGTCTTGCATCGCCTAACAATTTAGCCATAAATCACCACACCTCTCATTTCCAGGGCAGTCTCATCAACACTCACTCCTTCGCTTTGAAAATATGTTGGCACAAAAGTTTGTAAGAAGGATTCAGATATTGGCAGAACGGTGGAGCCAGTCTCTGGTATTTGACCTTGTGACAGTCTCATTCTTCCTGGTCTTAGAGGGAATGAAGTAGAGCCTCAAGACTTCAGAATAGGAGAAAAGTAAAAATAAGAATTGGGAGGAAAGCTCATAGTCCTGATGATATGTTTTGCAGCATCTTCTGGTAGAACATTGTCATCAAAAGGTTTAGTTTTTTAAAAGGTATAGATTAATTCACTTAAAAATATGTATTAGGCCAGGCACAGTGGCTCATGCCTGTAATCCCAGCACTTTGGGAGGCCAAGGCAGGAGGATCACTTGAGACCACAAGTGTGAGACCAGCCTGACCAACATGATGAAACCCCGTCTCTACTAAAAGTACAAAAATTAGCCAGGTGTGGTGGTGCATGCCAGTAATATATACACACATATATACACATATATATATACACACACACACATATATATATATTAAATATTTTCTATGTGCTAAGCACTGTATAGATGCTGGGTGTGCAGTGGTGAGTTAAAGATATCTCTGCTCATGTGGAGGTTAGAGTTTTATGAAATTAATAACCATAGTTCACCAATTGTGTTTAATATACAGTCTTTATTCAAATTGCTCTGATAGCTAATGTTATTTCTAGTCTTTCCCACACTTTTCTGGTCCCAGAGCCAATTCAGGGTCACACATTGCATTTAGTGGGCATAACTCTAAAGTCCCCTTTGTAATCAGGAGCAGGCCAGTCTTCCTTTGGCTTTTATTACACTGGTATTTCTGAAGAGTACAGGGCAGCTGTCTTGCAGAAGATCTCCCAATTTGTGAAATATGGATTTCTCTAACTCACTGGTTCCAAACACACATCATGTTGGACTTGAAGCAGAAACATCTGGGAACTTACGGAAAACACAGAGACCTACACCCTGTCCTATCTCTTTCTATCCTATTAATACTTTGATGAGCCTAGGGCTCTGTATTCTTTATTAGTTCTCCAGGTATCTGCAATACACCAAAGTTTGAGAATCACTAGTCTAATAATTTTCTCATGGCAGGAACACTCTATAGATGATGAAATGGCCTCAGTTGCATCTCACAAAGAGGTATGCAATGTCAGTCTGTCTTGTTTGAGTTAAGGTGGTATCTGCCAGGTTATTCTGAAGTCACCTTTTCCTTTGTAATTAAATTTTCTGGAATTGACACTTTGAGGCTACTCGACCATCCTGTTTCTTTCTTTTTTTCTTTTTTCTTTCTTTTTTTTTTTTTGAGACAGAGTCTCGCTCTGTTGCCCAGGCTGGAGTGCAGTGGCACGATCGTGGCTCACTGCAAGCTCCACCTCCCGGATTTACGCCATTCTCCTGCCTCAGCCTCCCAAGTAGCTGGGACTACATGCGCCCGCCAGCACCCCTGGCTAGTTTTTTGTATTTTTAGTAGAGATGGGGTTTCACTTTGTTAGCCAGGATGGTCTCGATCTCCTGACCTCATGATCCACCTGCCTCGGCTTCCCAAAGTGCTGGGATTACAGGCATGAGCCACCACGCCCGGCCTACCATCTTGTTTCTTAACAGTCTTTCACCCAGTGATCTCGGCCTCCAGTGGTGATCTTGCCTAAGTCAGTTAGTACTATGGTCATTGCAAAAGGTTAAGTTTCTAATTGAATCACCTTCAACATTTCTTAGTTAGCATTCATATGTAAAGAATAATTTTTCCTTCTTCTCCATCTTTATTTTTTAAAAATATTTTTCAGGCCAGGCACGGTGGCTCATGCCTGTAATCCCAGCACTTTGGGAGGCCGAGGTGGGTGGATCACCTGAGGTCAGGAGTTGGAGACCAGCCTGGCCAACGTGGCAAAACCCCGTCTCTACTAAAAATACAAAAATTAGCCAGGCGTGGTGGCAGGTGCCTGTAATCCCAGCTGCTTGGGAGGCTGAGGCAGGAGAATCATGTGAACCTGGGAGGCAGAGGTTGCAGTGAGCCAAGATTATGCCACTGCACTCTAGCCTGGGCGAAAGGCTGCTCCATCTCAAAAAAAAAAAAAAAAAAAAAAAAAATTTCCTCTCTATCATTCATTTTGATGCTACCACTTTGCCCAACAGAATCCTCTTTAAGTCAGATCCTGTGTTCTTATGGCTTGTCCTCATCACTTTTGAGCTTTTTTTTTTTCTTTTTTTTTTGAGACAAGGTCTCACTCTGTCACCCAGGTTGGAGTGCAGTGGTGCAATCACAGCTCACTGTAGCCTCAACTTCCCAGGCTCAAATGATTCTCCCTCATCAGCCTCCCGAGTAGCTGGGACTACAGGTGCACGCCATCAAGTCTGGATTTTTTTCTTTAATTTTTTTTTGTAGCAAGAGGGTCTCACTATGTTGCCCAGGCTGGTCTAGAACTACTGCGCTCAAGCAATCCCCCCGCCTAGGCCTCCCAAAGTGCTGGGTTTACAGGTGTGAACCACTATGTCTGGCCTCACTTTTTTATTTTATGACATTGCACAAACCATACCTGGGCTGGTACCTAGGGAAAGTATGGTCTGGCTAGTTTTCTCTCCTTTCTCATTTTCATATCTGTATATTTGTATTCTCCTCCCACGGCTGAGCATTAATTCACATGTGACAAACTTTCTCTCTCTCCGTTTGTTCCTATCTTCATTGTGATCAAGTTTCTGAGAAGCGGTCTGCCCAGATACTTTGGTCATAATGCTCATGTCTTTGAAACTGTGATATACACCCACAAGAATACCTGTATTTGTTTGTTTTTTTGTAATGCTTTTTACTTTTTCAAAGCATCTTTATGTCTCATTTTTGTTTGTCCTCAAAACTCCATGAAGTATTACATAGATATTATTTATTTTCCTGCTACTTTTGTAAAAAATAAATCCAGAAGAGTCAATGATGTTTTGATATCTAACACCTCTTTGTGTGTAGTGTCATACACATATCTAGAATTGCTGTCTAGGTACTGTGCTTACAGTTCTCATAGATGGTGAAACCTGGGCTATGTCCTCACAGTCCAAAAAGCTGGGGTCCCTTACTCTGAGCTGAAAATCAGGGCAAATCAAATCTATAGTGAATTGAGAAACACAAGAAGCATTCCCTTTTTAAAAAGAAAGCTATAAATACCCCCACCAACTTCTTACTTCATTACTCTTTCAGTTGCTCTTCTACAAATACTGAACACCTGCGGTGTGCCAGGGCGGGTTCTAGCTTCTGGAGCTACAACTGTGGCAAAAACAGATAACAATTCGTGCCCTTAAGAACTATACCTACTAGGCCGGGGTGACACCAGGTAGGGCATCAGACACTAAAGAAAATAAATAATATGTATAATGTATTAGGAGATGTAAACAGAGTCACCAAATACAGTTGTGCAGATTGCTCACTGCCCAACTCTGTGTCCACTAATGCCAATGGAGGTCTTGGATCTAAGCGATTAAGAATGGGGTTGCCACTTTGGGAGGCTGAGGTGGGCGGATCACTTGAGGCCAGGAGTTCGAGACCAGCCTGGCCAACGTGGCAAAACCCCGTCTCTAGAAATACAAAAATTAGGCCGGGCGCGGTGGCTCACGCCTGTCATCCCAGCACTTTGGGAGGCTGAGATGGGCGGATCACGAGGTCAGGAGATCGAGACCATCCTGGCTAACACGGTGAAACCCCGTCTCTACTAAAAATACAAAAACAAAATTAGCCAGGTGTGGTGGCAGGTGCCTGTAGTCCCAGCTACTCGGAGGCTGAGGCAGGAGAATGGCGTGAACCTGGGAGGCGGAGCTTGCAGCGAGCCAAGATTGTGCCACTACACTCCAGCCTGGGTGACACAGCGAGACTCCGTCTCAAAAACAAAAAACAAAAAACAGAAAACAAACAAACAATAGCAACAAAAAATTAGCAGGGTGTGGTGGTGTGTGCTGTAATCCCAGGTACTCAGGAGGCTGCGACATGAGAATCGTTTGAACCTAGGAGGCAGAGGTTGCAGTGAGCCAAGATCATGCCACTGCACTCCAGCCTGGGCAACAGAGGGAGACTCTGTCTCCAAAAAAAAAAAAAAAAAAAAAGGAATGGGGTTGCCATTCAGTCAGATGGAAAAGGATACAAGTAAGATCAGGAGTTGTTTCTTAACTTTGTATTAAAGAATAAAATACATATTGAAAAGTGCATATAGGCTGGGTACAGTGGCTCATGTCTGCAATCTTAGCACTTTGGGAGGCCAAGGCGGGTGGATTGCTTAAGCCCGGGAGTTCAAGACCAGCCTGGGCAACATAGCAAGATCCTGTCTCTACAAAATATAAAAATGAAAAATTAGCCAGGCATGGTGGCACACACCTTTAGACCCAGCTATTTGGAAGACTAAGGTGGGAAGATCACTTGAGCCCAGGAGTTCAAAGATGCAGTGAGCTATGATAGTACCACTGCACTCCAGGCTGGGTGACAGAAAAAGACCCTGTCTCACAAAAAAAAAAAGGTGCATATAACTAGCATCAACATCAAGGAAACAGAAGATTACTGGCACCCGAGAAGCCCCTCACAGTTTCTTTTCCAGTCCTTATTCTGTCTGCTACCATTGCTTTTTTATTTTATTTATTTATTTGAAACGGAGTCTCGCTCTGTTGCCCAGGTTGGAGTGCAGTGGCATGATCTCGGCTCACTGCAACCTCCACCTCCTGGGTTCAAGCAATTCTCCTGTCTCAGCCTCCTGAGTAGCTGGGACTACAGCTGCCTGCCACCACGCCTGGCTAATTTTTTTATTTTTAGTAGAGATGGGGTTTCACCATTTTGGTCAGGCTGGTCTAGAACTCCTGACCTCAGGTGATCAAGTGTGAGCCACCGCACCCGGCCTACTATTGCTTTTAACAGCATTTCGTAGTTGTGGCTGACTTTGAACTTTGTATGACAGGGGTCATACAGTATGTATTCTTTTATCGTCTGGCTGTTTTTACTCAAATTATGTTTTTGAGATTCATTCATATTCTCGTATGTAGCTGTGCCCAGCTTGTTCATTTTCACTGCTGAATAGTAGTATACAGTATGAATATACCAAGCTTCATTTACTTATTAATAGGCATTTGTGGACCAGGCGCGGTGGTTCACGCCTATAATCCCAGCACTTTGGGAGGCTGAGGCAGGCGGATCACCTGAGGTCAGGAGTTTGAGACCACCCTCACCAACATGGAGAAACCCCAGGTCTACTAAAAATACAAAATTAGCCAGGCACAGTGGCACATGCCTGTAATCCCAGCTACTAGGGAGGGTGAGGCAGGAGAATCGCTTGAACCTGGGAGGTGGAGGTTGTGGTGAGCCGAGATCATGCCATTGCACTCCAGCCTGGACAACAAGTGCGAAACTCCGTCTCAAAAAAAATAAATAAATAAATAAATAAAATAGACATTTGTATACCTTGCAGTATTTGCTTATTACAAATAGCACTGCCTTGAAGATCCTAGTGCCTGTCTTTGCGTGGACATATGCAAACATGTCTGCTAGGTGTATACTTAGGAGAAAATTGCTGAGCCATAGTGCATATGTATGTTAAGCCTTAGTAGACTCTGCCAAAAAGTCGATCCAAACCAACTTATAAGCCGGGCGTGGTGGTTCATGCCTGTAATCCTCGCATTTTGGGAGGCCGAGGTGGGTGGATCACTTGAGGCCAGGAGTTCAAGACTAGCCTGGCCAACATGGTGAAAACTCATCTCTATTAAAAATACAAAAATTAGCTGGGCATGGTGGCAGGCACCTGAAATCCCAGCTACTCAAGAGGCTGAGACATGAGAATCGCTTGAACCTGGGAATATTGCGCCACTGCACTCCAGCCTGGGTGACAGAGTGAGACTCTGTTTTTAAAAAAATAGAAATAGGGCAGGTGCGGTGGCTCATGCCTGTAATCCCAGCACTTTGGGAAGCCGAGGCGGGCTGATCAAAAGGTCAAGAGTTCGAGACCAGCCTGGCCAACATAGTGAAACCCCGTCTCTACTTAAAATACAAAAATTAGCCAGGCATGGTGGCGCATGCCTGTAGTCCCAGCTATTCAGGAGGCTGAGGCAGGAGAATTGCTTGATCCCAGGAGGCGGAGATTGTGGTGAGCTGAGATTGCGCCACTGCGCTCCAGCCTGGGCGACAGAGGGAGACTCCATCTCAAATAAATAAATAAATAAAATGAAAGTTTAAAAATGTCTGCTTTCAAAGAAAACAAAAACAAAAACAAATAAGAGGTATGCAGTAAGATATAATATCTGTTTCATGTAATGCAACCAGATAAACCATGCACATTGCAAAGAACTACATGAAAATATTATTTGGAGACAATTTTACTGTAAGCCTAGAAAATGGATATAAATTAGCTAAAACTTGTTAACATTATAGCTTCGGTGAGACATTGGTTACAAGTTAAATACACTAAAAGTAGTAATAATCCTGCATGATAATAAACAGATAATAGATGAAAAAAAGCATTTGCTAAATTTGTATAGCAAAATGTAAAATACTGAATAGTAATCCTCACATAGAATGTGTGTGATATTTGTAGGTATATTACAAAGCTTTATGATCACAATAAAGTGATTTCATTAGCCAAGCATGATGGCCCGTGCCTGTAGTCCCAGCTACTCAGAAGGCTGAGGCCAAAGGATCTCTTGAGCACATGAGTTTGATGTTACAGTAAGCAGTGATTGTACCACTCCACTTTAGACTGGGTGACCCCATTTCTAAAACAAATTGAAAAAAAAGTTATTTCAATAGAAATGTGCTATGGTTGCAAAGAGGAAGACAAATTATTTCTTTTTTTAAACTTGACAAGATTAATTTAAAATTTCTTTGAAAATAAGAGAATGTCAAAGATTCATATGGAAAATTAAAGCATTTATCCTATCAGATATTGACACATACTGTAATGAACAGTGATTAAATGTTATGGAACTATGTAAAACTTGAACAGCCACCCAGAGCAAAGGAGAGAATCTAAAAATAGATATAATTATATGAATTTAAGAAGCAACATGGCAACCATTAGTGTGGGTAATAACATTAAGAGAGTCTTTGGATGCTAGGGTTTGTGACAAATGCTTTACATTCATCCTTTATTGAATGCTCTTAAACCAGGGGTCCCCAATCCCTGGGCACAGGCTGCTACCAGTCCATGGCCTGTTAGGAACCGGGCCACACAGCAGGAGATGAGCAGCAGGTGGGTGAGCGAGTGAAGCTTCATCTATGTTTACAGCCGCTCCCAATCACTCGCATCACCGCCTGAGCTCTGCCTCCTGTCAGATCAGCTGCAGCATGAGATTCTAATAGAAGCATGAACCCCATTGTGAACTGCACGTGCAAGGAATCTAGGTTGCATGCTCCTTATGAGAATCTAATGCCAGATGATCCGTCGCTGTCTCCCATCAGCCCCAGGTGGGACGGTCTAGTTGCAGGAAAACAAGCTCAGGGCTCCCAGTGATTATGATTATGGTGAATTGTATAATTATTTCATTATATATTACAATGTAATCATAACAGAAATAAAGAGTACAATAAATGTAATACACTTGAATTATCCCCAAACCATCCCCCAGCCCTGGTCTGTGGGAAAATTGCCTTCCATAAAACTGGTCCCTGGTGCCAAAAAGGCTGGGGATTGCTGCTTCAAATGACTTAGTAAAGTTAATAATATTATCTTCCATTTTGCTGATGAGGAGCTGAGTTTCGGAAAAAATAACTTGCTCGTGGCCCCACGGTTCTTCCAGTGGGGCGATAGGTCCCAGTTCGATCAGACTTCACAGTCTAGGAAAAGGGCATGTCAAAGGAGAACAGATTGAAGGACACAATTTGTACCTAGTAGATAAGACAAAGGGTTAATAATATTAGTAATGTATATACAACTCAGATCAAACATAGGTTCTCAAATAGGTAAGTAAACAAAGGCTCATTTCACATATGGGTAATAGCAAATAATATGCATTTGCAAGGGAAATACTCAAATTGGTTGGTAATTTTAAAATTGCTCAAACCAGTAAAGATAATATTGAAAAAAAATTGCAAATTGAAATTGTTTTTCAAGATTATTTTACATTTTTTTAACTAGCAAAATAATTGTATTGATTTAATATAGTTTATAGAAATATATACATTTCCCTGGCCGGGCGCGGTGGCTCACTCCTGTAATACCAGCACTTTGGGAGACCGAGGTGGGCGGATCACGAGGTCAAGAGATCGAGACCATCTTGGCTAACATGGTGAAACCCCATCTCTACTAAAAATACAAAAAAATTAGCCGGGCGTGGTGGCGGGCACCTGTAGTCCCAGCTACTCAGGAGACTAAGGCAGGAGAATGGCGTGAACCCAGGAGGTGGAGCTTGCAGTGAGCGGAGATAGTACCACTGCACTCCAGCCTGGGCAACAGAGTGAGACTCTGTCTCAAAAAAAAAAAAAAAAAAAAAACCACCAAATATATACATTTCCCTAACATGAAAAAATTAGTGAAAATGTTTGATTTTGCTATCTTGTTCTGGAAGATGATTACATGAGTAACAAACACATGTCAAAATGTATTGAGCTGTACACTGAGACTTGTGCATTTTACTGTATGTACCTCAATAAAAAAAAAACAAAACAGTAAATACTGAATGTACTGGCTGGGTGCAGTGGCTCATGCCTGTAACCCCAGCACTTTGGGAAGCTGAGGGAGGAGGATTGCTTGAGCCCAAGGAAGGTTAGAGTTCAAGACCAACCTCGGCAACATGGCAAAACCCCATCTCTATAAAAAATACAAAAATTATGGCCAGGCACAATGGCTCACACCTGTAATCCCAGCACTTTGGGAGCCTGAGGCGGGCAGATCACTTGAGGTCAGGAGTTCGAGACCAGCATGGCCAACATGGCAAAACCCTGTCTCTACTAAAAATACAGAAAAATAGCCTGGCATGGTGGCACGCACCTATAGTCCCAGTTATTAGGGAGGCTGAGGCAGGAGAATTGCTTGAACCCAGGAGGCAGAGGCTGCAGTGAGCTGAGATTGCACCATTGCACTCCAGCCTGGGTGACAGAGTGAGACTCCATCTCAAAAACAAAAACAAAAATTAGCCAGGCATGGTGATACACACCTGTAGTCCTGGCTACTTAGGAGGCTGAGATGGGAGAATTGCTTGAGCCTGGGAGGTCAAGACTGCCGTGAGCCAGGATAGCACCACTGCAATCCAGCCTGGGCGACAGACAGAGACTGTCTCAAGAGGAAAAAAAAAAAAAAAAGCCAATCCTAAACATACTAAAATATAGTAAGTGATGAAATTAGGGTTATTTATAAGTAAGAAAATAAAGGTAGAAATAACGAGATGCTGCCAAGATTAAGGTTAGTATAAAACATTTAGCATGGTTAGTATAAAGCATTTAGCCCACAAATTTATAATTCAACTTCTTTAAGAACCAAAGTAAAGAGGGAATTACAATCACTTACATAACTCAGAGTGGTCATTAAGGTAAAAGGAAAGGAGCTGCTAAGAAGGGGCACAGTCAATACTGATGTGGAAAATCAGAAACTTCTCCCATGGGTCCTCCCAGTGGGATATCATATTGTATAACAAACAGTGTTCTCAACAACACATTGGAGGTACTAAAATAATGAGCTCTGAGGGTTGTTACTTATATTGTTTTTCAACATAAGCCAGTGGAGTAATGCCAGAACACAGTTCCAAAAAGGCAATTTTACCTGGATGAGCCCTTATGCTTTATGTAGGTTTCTGGTTACTCTAGCCTAACCCAAGAACAAAACTTAGAGAATCTAGAGAAGTGGTTCTTAACTAGGGGCCATTCTGAGGACATCTGGCAATGTCTACAGATGTTTTTAGTTGTCACAGCTAGGGGTAGGCTGCTATTGGCACCTAGTGAGTGGAGGCCAGGGATGCTGCCTAGCACCCTACAGTGCACAGAGCAGCCTCACAATAAAGAATTCTCTCACTCAAAATATCAGTTGTGCTGAGGCTGCAAAACCCTGATCTAGAAGGATGAATGGGCATTATATCACTGAGACCATCCTCCATAAAGATTACCTCTAACAACTAGCTTGGACAAAAAGGGAGAAAATAATGTACCCAAAGGATGTGAGTAGGAGTGGGGTGCAAATGTAGTAGCTATGACCTGGCTTTCTAGGGGGCATATAGGCATTAGCACAGAGGAATATGTTTCTGTGGCTTAGGAAGAATCGCCTTGTAGGGTAGTAGCAGGTCTTCAGTGTTGGCATGGCCCCTCCACCACCAGCCTAATTGTAGAAAAACCAGTGTGGGTCGCCAGGTGCCACGGCTCACGTCTGTAATCCCAGTACTTTGGGAGGCCAAGGCAGGCAAATCACTTAAAGTCAGGAGTTTGAGACTAGGCTGACCATGTAGACCAGAAGAGATGGTGAAACCCCATCTCTACTAAAAATACAAAAATTAGCCAGGCGTGGTAGCATGTGCTTGTAATCCCAGTTACTCAGGAGGCTGAAGTGAGAGGATCACTTGAACCCGGGTGGTGGAGGTTACAGTGAGCTGAAATTGTACTCCAGCCTGGGAGACAGAGTGAGACTCCATCTCAAAAACAAACAAACAAACAAAAACAGTGTGGATTTCTCTGACCCAGGATATTCCTCCCTCCATGTAGATCTGTCCTCAGGAGAAATGAGATGTGAGTTAAACTCCAGGCAGCCACATGCACTCACACATTTGTGTCCTTATCACATCTGTTCTTTGCACTGTTTGTTGGTGCTCTCAAAGTGAGAGCATCCTAGACAGCATCCAAATAGTCCCCCTACCCCCCAACCTTTTATTTTTGTTTAAGGACAGGTCTCACTCTGTCACCCAGGCTGGAGTACAGTGGTGCAATCACACCTCACAGCAGCCTCGAACTCCTTGGCTCAAGCGATCCTCCCACCTCAGTCTTCTGAGTAGCTGGGACTACAGGTGTGAGCCAGAGCACCCTACTTGAGTATCATTCTTGTCTATTTTTGAACTGTAAAAGCTTTGAAGTCTGGCCCTGCTCAGCAGTGGATACAGTTGACTACCAATGTCAAGTAGCTCCTTTCCATCTGTGGCCACTGATTCCCTCTAGGTCACATCTTCCCAACTTTGCCCCCAGAGAGAGAGAGAGGGAGGGAACTTCCTTCCCTTTGGTCTAATTCAGAAAACCCTTGAGTGGGTCCTTGGAGCAGGTTCCATCCTTCCTCAAAAAATGATGATGTGTTTCTACTAGAGCCAGTAGGGAAAGAAGTAATTATCCAAAAGAGTGGAATTGTCTGCTCAAAAAAAGAGAAGGGTACTTGCCAGTCAAAACAGATATCCACCACTCCAGGAATATATGTCCATATTTTTCTTTTTGCAAACTTTTTTTTTAAGAGATGGGGTCTTGCTCTGCCACCCAAGCTGGAGTGCAGTGGCACAATCACAGCTCACTGCAACCTTGAACTCCTGGGCTCAAGTGATCCTCCCCACTCCACCTCCTGAGTAGCTAGGACTACAGGCACGTACCACTCACTGGAGCCGGCTTCAAACTTTTATTATGAAACAATTTCAAACTTACAGACGAGTTGAAAGAATAGTACCAAAAGATGCCAGTATGTCTGCCAAACCAAATTTACCAGTTTTTGACATTTGGCCCCATTTGCGCTTTCTCCTTTCATATGTAAATTTTTTTGACCCACTTGAGAGTAAGTTACAGACATCATACCTGTTTATCCCTAAATATTTCATTGTATATTTCCTAAGATCACGGACATCCTAGGCCGGGCGCGGTGGCTCATACCTGTAATCCCAGCACTTTGGGAGGCCGAGGCAGGCGGATCATGAGGTCAGGAGATCGAGACCATCCTGGCTAACACGATGAAACCCCGTCTCTACTAAAAATACAAAAAATTAGCCGGGTGTGGTGCCATGTGCCTGTAATCCCAGCTACTTGGGAGGCTGAGGCAGGAGAATCGCTTGCACCCGGGAGGCAGAGGTTATAATGAGCCCGAGATTGTGCCACTGCACACCATCCTGGGTGACAGAGTGAGACTCTGTCCCAAAAAAAAAAAAAAGATCAAGGACATCCCTTATATGACCCTATTACAATGATCACATTCAGAAAATTTAACATTAAACCTCTACTGTTTATTGCCTAATATACAGTCCAGTTGTCCCAGTAATGTCCTTGTAATATTCCCTCCTGATCTGGGATAGCATGCTGCACTTAGTTGTCATGATTCTTCAGTCTCCTTTACGTTGGAACCTCTTTTTTTGTATTCATCATATTGACATTTTGGAAGAGTATAAGCCAGATGTTTTATAGAATATCCCTCAGATTGGATCTGTCTCATGGTTCCTCATGACTGGATCTAGTAATGCATTTTTGACAGGAATGCTACACCATGGTGTGCTGAAGCCAGCTTGTACCATCTCATGAGAGCTAATTCTCACATCTCTTTCCAACTCTGTGTTCTATGATGTTATATTGGTAGCTTGAAATCAGCCATGGTGAAAGTATTTACACTGCCGACATCAACTAATGCTACAAATCAGACTTTTCCCAACCCCCAGTTTCCAGTTGTGAAACATTTTCGTTTCACAGGATAGGTGGGGTTGTGTCCTTCTCCATGCATACCTTACGATCAGGAGGCTCATGAAGCTAATCTACCCCACTATGGGCAATATCTCATCACAGGGTTAGGATGGTATGTGTCAGCTTCCCCTTGGAAGAGTTACTGTTTTCCCTTTTGTGATTAATACGTAATCTGTGGAGAGTTATTTGTGATTATGTAAATATCCTGTCCTTTTTCTCATCAAACTTTCACTCAAAAGTTGTGGGTTTGGGCTGGGCGCAGTGGCTTACAACTGTAATCCCAGCACTTTGGGAGGCCGAGGCAGGTGAATCACCTGAGGTCAGGAGTTTGAGACCAGCCTGGCCAATATGGTGAAACCTCATCCCTACTAAAAAATACAAAAATTAGCCAGGCACCTGTAATCCCAGCTACTTGGGAGGCTGAAGCAGGAGAATCACTTGAACCCGGGAGGCAGAGGTTGTGGTGAGCCAAGATCGTGCCACTGCACTCCAGCCTGGGCGACAATATGAGACTCTGTCTTAAAAAAAAAAAAAAAAAAAAA